>NW_023366792.1:0-89155 GCF_902167145.1 Zea mays | reverse complement strand
CAGTGCCACATGTTACCAGAGGGTTCGACTCAAAAAGCAATGTATGAATTCAAAATAATTGCAGAAAATATCAGTACAAGGGACCTGGTCCAGGAGTTTTTGGCTTTCAAGATTTTTCCTAGTGTAAAAGAGTGGGAAATGCCGAAGCTGAAGGGGGAGAAGAAAAAAGGTGAACTTGTACGTTACCTTACTACTTCAAATTTAAGAAATACTTTAAAACTCCTTGCCAAGAGTGGCTGGATACGATTGAAGTGATGTGCAATGAGATACTTGGCAATTATTCCAAAAAAGAAGATCAATTGATGACCGCAGCCTTCGGCACCCGTCCAAAACGAAGGCTAAATCGAGTGTTGGCGCCTTGGGTTTCGAATACCCAGACTACGAAAATCTGAACAAAGGTGCCGGAGGCCAAAAAAGGAAAAGGGTAACTGAAGCCTTAGATGAAGGTGAAAAAGAGCCAATAAAGAAGAAAATTCCGAAGAAAAGGAAAGCTTCTTCTCCGAAGCAACAAATATCCGAAGCAGAAGAAACCCCCGCATCACCTTCTGCTGCTGTTGTTGAGGAAATTCTGAAGGTAATGACTGAATCCTTACCTGCGAAGCTAAGTCCACTGGGTCCTCAACTGACAAAGTTTTTTCAGAAGGACAAGGAGCCCGAGAAATCGAGGAAAACAATCAAGGCAAAGAAACAAAGAATCATTACCGTGACAGAGGTAATTGACAAAACGCCGCCAAGAGCTTCGGCCCAAAAAACACGAGCGGCTGCAGAGGGGGCAGATATTGAAATTGCACCTTCGGAGGCCGCAGCTGCCGAAGCTGCCTCAGCTGAAGATTTGAATTTGGAGAGCACAATTGGACATATTGACCAAATACTGCTAGACATGGCTGCAGAAGAAGCTACCACTGCTGCCGAAGAGGCCGTGACCGCAGCGTCAAAGAAAGGAAAAGAAATTGCTGATGAAGCTTCAGAAAACGAAGCCTTCGCATTCCAAAACTTAGTTGGAGAACATCTATCAAAAGCTGAAATAGAAGAGCTTAAAGAGTATGCCAAATCATGTGGATACAAACCTGGGGCACTCCTCTTCGGAGGCGTTGATGATGAGAAATTAGAGTGTATTCGAGATCAAACAGGGGCCAAAGTTATCAGTACTCTGTCCAAGAGTATTGGATTCCCGAAGCTAGAAACAGACATCAGCCGCTACCGACGACAACATGTCGTTGGTAGTTTATTTTACTCTAACTTCAAGGTGAATAACTTGTCCCTTAACTTTTATTGCTTCTAATAAAAACATGTCTGACGAAGGTTGTGTTCGTGTAGAGTATGCTGTTGAGCAAAGCCTTGCAAATGCAACAAGATCTTGAAGATAAAAAGCATGAAGTTATAATTGGAAATTTGGAAAACAAAATAAAGGAGCAATCAGATGCTTTCGAGAAAAAGAACTTTGAGCTCCAAGCAACCGAAGGTTTATTGGCGGAAGCTGAAGCAAAAATATCAGAACTGACCACGAAGCTTCTCCGCCAGTCTGAGCAGTTCGAACGAGAAAAACAAGATCTTAGTGCAAAACTTGAAGCCGAAGCTCAGCAAAATTCAGATTTGAGAAGACTACTGACAAGTCTTCAAGAAAAATGCTTGGAATTTAGCAACAAGTGCATTCAACGATTAAGAAAGATTTTTTACTCAGTTGGAGCCAGCAGTGAAAAATTCACCCCCTCAGCTGAAGATCTTCCGAAAACCTTCGAACATATTGAGGGGGAGATTGACGAGCTCGACGAAGTCATAGCTGGGCATGGTGACTTCTGTGCCTGGGTGGCTTCTCGAGGGACTGCTGCAGCCTTCCTGAAGGCTGGCTGTGATCATGGGAAGATTGTCAATAGGCCAAATTTCACTTTATCACCATCAATCCTGGATGACATCCCTGATCTCGCCCGAAGTATCTCGAATCGATTTATAAAAATGATATGGACAAAAGGTGGTCGAGAGAAGGCTGGAGACGAAGCTCGTAGCCACCTTGATCCAGTAAGAAACCATACCTTGTGCTTACCTTTTCCTGTAAACTTGATTTTGACTTCCAACGACCTTATTCATGCAGGATGACGAAGCCGAAGCTGATGATCAAAAATAACGCCGAAGCCGAAGCTCCTTGGAGATTTAGATAGTAGACTGTAGACAGTACTTAAAAAACTTTTGAGATAACTTTTGTAAATGTAGCCAAAACTTGTCTTTGATGAAATCTGTTCATACCTTGTTATATATCCTTATCCTTCCATTGATGTATGAGAAATGCTTTGATGTGGACGAAATTTTCTTTTGAGCCGAAAGGCGAAAAAACACCTTCCCTTCTTTTCGTACGCAGCGAAGCATAGAAAACAACATTTTCCTTTCTTCTTTGTGTACGAAGCTCTTTTTTCCCTTTCTTTTTCTCTTTTTGCCGAAGCAACCATTTATGTGATGAAGATGATTATCCTACATATGCCTAGATGAATGTTTATGAATGCAAATGCTATGATGTAATGTGATGTGCAAATGAATGGCCAAACACGTATCCGAAGCCATATTCATAGCCATTATTTTCTTAAAAACAATCACACCTCAGCTCTGCATTCCCTTAGGAACGACTTTGGAGCTTCTTCGCCTTTACTTTTGGCGGAATCAGCGTTGACTTTTCGCTGTAAGCTCTGCATTCCCTTAGGAACGTCTTTGGAGCTTCTTCGCCTTTACTTTTGGCGGAATCAGCGTTGACTTTTCGCTGTAAGCTCTGCATTCCCTTAGGAACGTCTTTGGAGCTTCTTCGCCTTTACTTTTGGCGGAATCAGCGTTGACTTTTCGCTGTAAGCTCTGCATTCCCTTAGGAACGTCTTTGGAGCTTTTTCGCCTTTACTTTTTGGCACTCGATGGTGCGCTCTCAGCTTTTACATTTACATTCTTTGGGGGATTTTGCTCTTATAGAACTAAAAAAGGAAATTACATATGCTGGCCCCATTAAAAACCTTTCTCCCCCTTTGGAAAGGAAAAGGGTGCCATGAAAGAAAAATAAAAAATATGAAAAATTACATCGAATTATACATAATATCGCCGAAGCTCATCCGCATTCCAAGACCTAGGAATGTCGTTGCCGTCCATATCCTTCAATCTGTATGAACCGGGTCTTGACGAAGATGCTACTAAGAAAGGTCCGTCCCATTTCAACTGCAATTTGCCCACTGTTTCTGGGTTGGCCACTCTCCGAAGCACCAAGTGCCCTGGCTCAATATTTTTTAGCCGAACCTTTCTATCCCGCCATTTGACTGTTTCGGCTTGATATTTATTGATATTCTCCACGGCTTGCAATCTGATCCCTTCTAAAGCATCTTTTTCTATAGAATAAGCAGCTTCGGAATCTGATTCTGCCGAAGCTACTATCCTTATTGATCCGGTTTTAGCTTCCTCTGGAGTTATTGCTTCGTCACCGAATAACAACTTGAATGGAGTGAAGCCTGTAGACCTTGATGTTGTCGTGTTGTGGCTCCACACCACTTTGGTTAACTGATCTGGCCATTTTCCTCTGGGTTGATTGAAGATTAACTTCATTATTCCTGTCATTATAATGCCGTTGGCTCTTTCAACGAGTCCATTTGACTCCGGGTGCCTAACTGATGCAAAATGGATCTTCGTACCAATTTGGTCACAGAAATCCCTGAAAGCTTCGGAGTCAAACTGTGTTCCATTGTCCACAGTGATAGCCTTTGGCACCCCGAAACGACAAACAATATTCTGCCAGAAAAACTTTTGGACGGTAGCCGAAGTTATTGTGGCTAAAGGCTTCGCCTCAATCCATTTAGAAAAATATTCCACAGCTACTACAACATATCTCAGGTTCCCTTGGCCGGTGGTAACGGACCTAACAAGTCAAGGCCCCACCTTTGCAATGGCCAAGTGGGTTGTATGAGCTGTGTTAAGGACGAAGGTTGTTTTTGATCTCTTGCACATTTCTGACAACCTTCGCACTTTTGAACCAATTCTGCTGCATCCGAAGCTGCCTTCGGCCAATAAAACCCTTGACGGAAAATTTTTCCAAGTAACGGCCTAGATCCGATGTGAGATCCACACAGGCCTGCATGTATTTCTTTCATTAACTCTATACCTTCGGCTCTGGACAAACATTTGAGTAGCGGAGCACAAACTCCATGCTTGTACAACTCCCCTTCTATTATGACATATGGACGAGCTCTTGCCTCTATCCTCTTGTTATAAGCTTCGTCATCTGAAAGGAATTTACCCTGAAGGTAAGAGATGATCTCGGTTCTCCAATCTTCGCTAAAAACAGGAGATATATTAAGGACTGCTCTTTCAAGAAGTTCCACCGAAGGTGCTTTTATTGTTTCGAAGAACACATCCGAAGGTAAAGGCAGCCCCTGTGCTGCTGACTTAGCTAGCAAATCAGCATGCTCATTTTGTCCTCGAGGGATATTTTTGACAGAAAACCCTTCGAAGGAAGCTTCAACTCTTCGAACCATATCCAGATATTTTTCAAGCTTCGGATCCTTAGCCTTGCAACTTTTGTCAATATGACCCGAAACAACCTGGGAATCAGTTTTAAGTATGGCCCTTCTGATTCCCATTGCTTTTAATTTCCGAAGACCTAGAATCAATGCTTCGTACTCAGCAATGTTATTTGTGCAACTAAAATCAAGCTTTGCCGCATAACAAGTTTTGACTTTGGAAGGTGAAACCAACACAGCAGCCGCTCCTGCTCCGAAGGTTCCCCAAGATCCATCACAAAACACTGTCCAGGCTTCGTTGTCTTTATTCGTTTCCTCCTCCTGAGCCCCTGGCGTCCAATCAGCAATAAAGTCTGCCAGCGCTTGTGACTGAATCGAAGATCTATGAACATATTCAATACAAAATTCATTGAGCTCTGCAGCCCATTTTCCAATCCTTCCAGTGGCTTCTCGGTTCCTCATAATATCCTTCAGAGGTTGTGATGAAGGAACAATTATGTTGTAGCTTGGAAATAGTGCTGAAGCTTCCTGGAGGCCATCAAGACAGCATACAGTACCTTCTCCAACTCTGTATAATTTTTCTTTGATAAACTAAGAACCTCAGAAACAAAATATATTGGGGCCTGCCTTTTGACTTGACCATCAAGCTTCTCCTGGACAAGCGCTGCACTTACGCTGAGTGCGAAGCTGCCACATAATAATAAAGGAGCCCCTGGCATTGGTGGAGTCAATGTTGTTAGATCTATTAAATACTGTTTTAGCTCTTCAAAAGCCTTCTGCTGAATTGGTCCCCATTGAAAGACTTCTGCTGACTTCAGCACTTCGAAGAATGGTAAGTTTCTCTCTGCTGATCTGGATATGAATCTATTGAGAGATGCCAATCTTCCTGTCAATCTTTGAGCCCCCTTCTTTGTAGTTGGTGGCTCCATCCGAAGTATAGCTTCAATTTTACTTGGATTGGCTTCAATTCCCTTTGTTGAAACCAAGCATCCAAGAAATTTCCCCTTCTTCACTCCGAAGACGCATTTTTCTGGATTTAACTTTAAGCCAGCTTGCCTGAAACTGGCGAAGGTCTCCTGCAGATCAGCAATATGATTCTCCTGCTTCGTGCTTTTGACAATGATATCATCAACATAAGTTAGCACATTTCTGCCTATTTGAGATTGAAGAACCTTCGCAGTCATTCGGCTGAAACTTCCTCCAGCGTTTTTGAGCCCCTCAGGCATCCGAAGATAGCAATATGTGCCACTTGGAGTTATGAAGCTAGTCTTCGGCTCATCTTCCTTCTTCATCCAAATTTGGTGATAGCCTGAATAACAGTCTAACAGACTCATGAGCTCTGAAGAAGCTGCTGCATCAACTAAAGAGTCTATCCTTGGTAGTGGGAATTCATCCTTCGGACAAGCCTTGTTAAGATCTGTAAAATCGATGCACATTCGCCACCTGCCATTGGCCTTTTTTACCATAACAGTGTTAGCTAGCCATTCTGGGTACTTCACTTCTCTGATAACTCCTGCACTGAGGAGTCTTTTGACTTCGTTGCGAGCTCCTTCGGCCTTATCATCTGACATTTTCTGAAGCCTTTGCTTTCTGGGTCTGAAGGATGGATCAACATTGAGCGAGTGTTCAATAACATCTCTATTAACTCCGCAGAGATCATTGGCTGACCATGCAAAAACATCCTTGTTATTGAACAAAAACCTTATCAAGGTTTTCTCCTGCTCTTCGGATAACTGAGAGCCTAACAGCACCTTCTGCTCTGCTATGTCCTCACATAAGAGCATAGGCTTCGGCTGATCTGCTGAAGCTGCTTTCTCCCTTCTGAATTTGTACTGTTCACAAGCTTCAGCTCCATCTATGTTATGGATTGCTTTTGAGTCAGTCCAATTGCCTTCGGCCCTTCTTGCAGCTTTCCTGACTTCCCATGAATAGTAATGGGTCCCTGATCCGAAGGTATCTTCATGCAAAGATAGGCAGGATGAAGGATTGCTTCGAAGGCATTGAGGGTACCACGACCAATAATTGCATTGTAAGGGTATTCCATGTCAACAATGTCAAACACAACTTGCTCAGTTCTAGTGTTGTTGATGAACCCGAAGGTCACTGACATGGTGATCTTGCCCAGTGCTACAATCTGCCTTCCTCCGAAGCCACAGAGAGGATGTGTAGCATCATGAATCTTATCTTCTGGCTCTTGCATTTGTCTGAAGGCCTTAGCAAATATGATGTCAGCTGCACTGCCTGTGTCAACCAAGACATTATGGACCAGAAATCCTTTGATAACACAAGAGATAACCATGCATCGTTGTGTTGGTAATCTTTGAGCTGAAGGTCCTCTTGGGAGAAGGTAATAGGAATGTGAGACCATCTTGACTTGATGAAGGGTCCTTGCACCCCAACATGCTGTACCCTTCTCTGTGCTTCCTTCTTCTATTTCTTGTTAGCTGGCTCTGAGGACGAGCCACCTGTGATCGGGAGCACCAGCTTCGGGTCCGAAGCAGCTCCAGCTTGGTCGTTGAACGAAGCCATCAGCTCAAAACGTGGAAGTGAGTTCACCCACGGTGGGCGCCAATGTTGGAGACTTGTTCTCAAATGCTATGAATCAAGAACAAGGCAACATAAAATGTTAAATGTACCGTCCTTCGTCCATGAAGCATTATTCCTTTGAGGATAATGGATCTTGGACGAAGGTTGATGAGAGCATATTACGAAGTGAACCTTCGTAATAAACTTTCAATAAACATTGTAAGATAATGTGAAATGGAAGGTATAAGATGAATGGGTAAATCACAGATGCATTATATTATATTTACTTAATATATTGAATCATTAAATACAATGATACCTATGCCTTGGCAAAGGTTGAATTCGAGAGATGTGATTGCAAAATCCAGAATGCGTGAACAGTAACGGAATACTGTTCACTATTTATAGGCACAGGACGCAGCCTGGTGAGGAATTACAAGTATGCCCCTTATAAAAACTTACAACATTGACCTCAGACCTTTATGGACTAAGAGGTCATTCTATCTTTAAGTCGGTTTATAATGCCGAAGCTTTACGAAGAGGAACCTTCGGCTATCTTATACAAACAGCTTCATCCCGAGGACCACTTCTTTCTATAAGACCCTTCGGCGCGAAGCATAGACCCAACAATACTAGAGGCTAACACCTACGGATTTTAGACCAAGAAATGGTCTCCACCAGAAATCCAAGAATGTGATCTACGACAAGGAAACATATGTGGGGTGAGGTGTATGAGCCTCTGGTCGACGATCAATGGCCACACAACCCCCATTTTGCCGAAAATAGCCATGAATGACCATTTTCAATAATACCGAAGGCTAACACGTACGAGTTTTTAACCAAGAAATGGCTTCCACCAGAAATCCAAGAATGTAATCTATGGCAAGGAAACATATGTGGGGTGAGGTTTATGAGCCTCTAGTCGATGATAAATGGCCACACAACCCCCATTTTTTATGAAAATAGCCATGAGCGACCTTGAAAATAGCCATGAGCGACCATTTTCAATAATACTAGAGGCTAACACCTACGGATTTTAGACCAAGAAATGGTCTCCACCAGAAATCCAAGAATGTGATCTATGGCAAGGAAACATATGTGGGGTGAGGTGTATGAGCGTCTGGTCGATGATCAATGGACACACAACCCCCATTTTTGTCGAAAATAGCCATGAACGACCATTTTCAATAATACCGAAGGCTAACCCCTACGGATTTTTGACCAAGAAATGGTCTCCACCAATAATCCAAGAATGTGATTTATGGCAAAGAAACATATGTGGGGTGAGGTGTATGAGCCTCTGGTCGACGATCAATGGCCACACAACCCTATTTTTTGTCGAAAATAGCCATGAACGACCATTTTCAATGACACTGAAGGCTAACACCTACGGATTTTTGACCAAGAAATGGTCTCCACCATAAATCCAAGAATGTGATCTATGGCAAGGAAACATATGTGTAGTGAGGTGTATGAGCCTCCGGTCGAAGATCAATGGCCACACAACCCGAATTTTTGTCGAAAATAGCCATGAATGACCATTTTCAAAAATACCAAAGGCTAACACGTACGGATTTTTGACCAAGAAATGGTCTCCACCAGAAATCCAAGAATGTGATCTATGGCAAGGAAACATATGTGGGGTGAGGTGTACGAGCCTCTGGTCGATGATCAATGGCCACACAACCCCCATTTTGCCGAAAATAGCCATGAACGACCATTTTCAATAATACCGAAGGCTAACACGTACGAGTTTTTAACCAAGAAATGGTCTCCACCAGAAATCCAAGAATGTGATCTATGGCAATGAAACATATGTGGGGTGAGGTTTATGAGCCTCTAGTCGATGATAAATGGCCACACAACCCCCATTTTTTATGAAAATAGCCATGAGCGACCTTGAAAATAGCCATGAGCGACCATTTTAAATAATACTAGAGGCTAACACCTACGAATTTTAGACCAAGAAATGGTCTCCACCAGAAATCCAAGAATGTGATCTATGGCAAGGAAACATATGTGGGGTGAGGTGTATGAGCGTCTGGTCGATGATCAATGGCCACACAACCCCCATTTTTGTCGAAAATAGCCATGAACGACCATTTTCAATAATACCTAAGGCTAACACCTACGGATTTTTGACCAAGAAATGGTCTCCACCAGAAATCCAAGAATGTGATCTATGGCAAGGAAACATATGTGGGGTGAGGTGTATGAGACTCTGGTCGACGATCAATGGCCACACAACCCTAATTTTTGTTGAAAATAGCCATGAACGACCATTTTCAATGACACTGAAGGCTAACACCTACGGATTTTTGACCAAGAAATGGTCTCCACCATAAATCCAAGAATGTGATCTATGGCAAGGAAACATATGTGTAGTGAGGTGTATGAGCCTCTGGTCGAAGATCAATGGCCACACAACCCCCATTTTTGTCGAAAATAGCCATGAATGACCATTTTCAAAAATACCAAAGGCTAACACATTCGGATTTTTGCCCAAGAAATGGTCTCCACCAGAAATCCAAGAATGTGATCTATGGCAAGGAAACATATGTGGGGTGAGGTGTACGAGCCTCTGGTCGATGATCAATGGCCACAGAACCCCCATTTTGCCGAAAATAGCCATGAACGACCATTTTCAATAATACCGAAGGCTAACACGTACGAGTTTTTGACCAAGAAATGGTCTCCACCAAAAATCCAAGAATGTGATCTATGGCAAGGAAACATATGTGGGGTGAGATTTATGAGCCTCTAGTCGATGATAAATGGCCACACAACCCCCATTTTTTTATGAAAATAGCCATGAGCGACCATTTTCAATAATATTAGAGGCTAAGACCTACAGATTTTTGACCAAGAAATGGTCTCCACCAGAAATCCAAGAATGTGATCTATGGCAAGGAAACATATGTGGGGTGAGGTGTATGAGCCTCTGGTCGATGATCAATGGCCACACAACCCCCATTTTTGTCGAAAATAGCCATGAATGACCATTTACAATAATACCGAAGGCTAACACCTACGGATTTTTGACCAAGAAATGGTCTCCACCAGAAATCCAAGAATGTGATCTATGGCAAGGAAACATATGTGGGGTGAGGTGTATGAGCCTCTGGTCGATGATCAATGGCCACACAACCCCCATTTTTGTCGAAAATAGCCATGAACGACCATTTTCAATAATATCGAAGGCTAACACCTACGGATTTTTGACCAAGAAATGGTCTCCACCAGAAATCCAAGAATGTGATCTACGACAAGGAAACATATGTGGGGTGAGGTGTATGAGCCTCTGGTCGACGATCAATGGCCACACAACCCCCATTTTGCCGAAAATAGCCATGAATGACCATTTTCAATAATACCGAAGGCTAACACGTACGAGTTTTTAACCAAGAAATGGTTTCCACCAGAAATCCAAGAATGTAATCTATGGCAAGGAAACATATGTGGGGTGAGGTTTATGAGCCTCTAGTCGATGATAATGGCCACACAACCCCCATTTTTTATGAAAATAGCCATGAGCGACCTTGAAAATAGCCATGAGCGACCTTGAAAATAGCCATGAGCGACCATTTTCAATAATATTAGAGGCTAAGACCTACGGATTTTTTACCAAGAAATGGTCTCCACCAGAAATCCAAGAATATGATCTATGGCAAGGAAACATATGTGGGGTGAGGTGTATGAGCCTCTGGTCGATGATCAATGGCCACACAACCCCCATTTTTGTCGAAAATAGCCATGAATGACCATTTACAATAATACCGAAGGCTAACACCTACGGATTTTGACCAAGAAATGGTCTCCACCAGAAATCCAAGAATGTGATCTATGGCAAGGAAACATATGTGGGGTGAGGTGTATGAGCCTCTGGTCGATAATCAATGGCCACACAACCCCCATTTTTGTCGAAAATAGCCATGAACGACCATTTTCAATAATATCGAAGGCTAACACCTATGGATTTTTGACCAAGAAATGGTCTCCACCAGAAATCCAAGAATGTGATCTACGACAAGGAAACATATGTGGGGTGAGGTGTATGAGCCTCTGGTCGACGATCAATGGCCACACAACCCCCATTTTGCCGAAAATAGCCATGAATGACCATTTTCAATAATACCGAAGGCTAACACGTACGAGTTTTTAACCAAGAAATGGTTTCCACCAGAAATCCAAGAATGTAATCTATGGCAAGGAAACATATGTGGGGTGAGGTTTATGAGCCTCTAGTCGATGATAAATGGCCACACAACCCCCATTTTTTATGAAAATAGCCATGAGCGACCTTGAAAATAGCCATGAGCGACCATTTTCAATAATACTAGAGGCTAACACCTACGGATTTTAGACCAAGAAATGGTCTCCACCAGAAATCCAAGAATGTGATCTATGGCAAGGAAACATATGTGGGGTGAGGTGTATGAGCGTCTGGTCGATGATCAATGGCCACACAACCCCCATTTTTTGTCGAAAATAGCCATGAACGACCATTTTCAATAATACCGAAGGCTAACACCTACAGAATTTTGACCAAGAAATGGTCTCCACCAGAAATCCAAGAATGTGATCTATGGCAAGGAAACATATGTGGGGTGAGGTGTATGAGCCTCTGGTCGACGATCAATGGCCAACACAACCCCCATTTTTTATGAAAATAGCCATGAGCGACCTTGAAAATAGCCATGAGCGACCATTTTCAATAATACTAGAGGCTAACACCTACGGATTTTAGACCAAGAAATGGTCTCCACCAGAAATCCAAGAATGTGATCTATGGCAAGGAAACATATGTGGGGTGAGGTGTATGAGTGTCTGGTCGATGATCAATGGCCACACAACCCCCATTTTTGTCGAAATAGCCATGAACGACCATTTTCAATAATACCGAAGGCTAACACCTACGGATTTTTGACCAAGAAATGGTCTCCACCAGAAATCCAAGAATGTGATCTATGGCAAGGAAACATATGTGGGGTGAGGTGTATGAGCCTCTGGTCGATGATCAATGGCCACACAACCCCCATTTTTGTCGAAAATAGCCATGAACGACCATTTTCAATAATATCGAAGGCTAACACCTACGGATTTTTGACCAAGAAATGGTCTCCACCAGAAATCCAAGAATGTGATCTACGACAAGGAAACATATGTGGGGGTGAGGTGTATGAGCCTCTGGTCGACGATCAATGGCCACACAACCCCCATTTTGCCGAAAATAGCCATGAATGACCATTTTCAATAATATCGAAGGCTAACACCTACGGATTTTTGACCAAGAAATGGTCTCCACCAGAAATCCAAGAATGTGATCTACGACAAGGAAACATATGTGGGGTGAGGTGTATGAGCCTCTGGTCGACGATCAATGGCCACACAACCCCCATTTTGCCGAAAATAGCCATGAATGACCATTTTCAATAATACCGAAGGCTAACACGTACGAGTTTTTAACCAAGAAATGGTTTCCACCAGAAATCCAAGAATGTAATCTATGGCAAGGAAACATATGTGGGGTGAGGTTTATGAGCCTCTAGTCGGTGATAATGGCCACACAACCCCCATTTTTTATGAAAATAGCCATGAGCGACCTTGAAAATAGCCATGAGCGACCTTGAAAATAGCCATGAGCGACCATTTTCAATAATATTAGAGGCTAAGACCTACGGATTTTTTACCAAGAAATGGTCTCCACCAGAATCCAAGAATGTGATCTATGGCAAGGAAACATATGTGGGGTGAGGTGTATGAGCCTCTGGTCGATGATCAATGGCCACACAACCCCCATTTTTGTCGAAAATAGCCATGAATGACCATTTACAATATACCGAAGGCCAACACCTACGGATTTTTGACCAAGAAATGGTCTCCACCAGAAATCCAAGAATGTGATCTATGGCAAGGAAACATATGTGGGGTGAGGTGTATGAGCCTCTGGTCGATAATCAATGGCCACACAACCCCCATTTTTGTCGAAAATAGCCATGAACGACCATTTTCAATAATATCGAAGGCTAACACCTATGGATTTTTGACCAAGAAATGGTCTCCACCAGAAATCCAATAATGTGATCTACGACAAGGAAACATATGTGGGGTGAGGTGTATGAGCCTCTGGTCGACGATCAATGGCCACACAACCCCCATTTTGCCGAAAATAGCCATGAATGACCATTTTCAATAATACCGAAGGCTAACAGGTACGAGTTTTTAACCAAGAAATGGTTTCCACCAGAAATCCAAGAATGTAATCTATGGCAAGGAAACATATGTGGGGTGAGGTTTATGAGCCTCTAGTCGATGATAAATGGCCACACAACCCCCATTTTTTATGAAAATAGCCATGAGCGACCTTGAAAATAGCCATGAGCGACCATTTTCAATAATACTAGAGGCTAACACCTACGAATTTTAGACCAAGAAATGGTCTCCACCAGAAATCCAAGAATGTGATCTATGGCAAGGAAACATATGTGGGGTGAGGTGTATGAGCGTCTGGTCGATGATCAATGGCCACACAACCCCCATTTTTGTCGAAAATAGCCATGAACGACCATTTTCAATAATACCGAAGGCTAACACCTACGGAAGTTTGACCAAGAAATGGTCTCCACCAGAAATCCAAGAATGTGAATCTATGGCAAGGAAACATATGTGGGGTGAGGTGTATGAGCCTCTGGTCGACGATCAATGGCCACACAACCCCCATTTTTTATGAAAATAGCCATGAGCGACCTTGAAAATAGCCATGAGCGACCATTTTCAATAATACTAGAGGCTAACACCTACGGATTTTAGACCAAGAAATGGTCTCCACCAGAAATCCAAGAATGTGATTTATGGCAAGGAAACATATGTGGGGTGAGGTGTATGAGTGTCTGGTCGATGATCAATGGCCACACAACCCCCATTTTTGTCGAAAATAGCCATGAACGACCATTTTCAATAATACCGAAGGCTAACACCTACGGATTTTGACCAAGAAATGGTCTCCACCAGAAATCCAAGAATGTGATCTATGGCAAGGAAACATATGTGGGGTGAGGTGTATGAGCCTCTGGTCGATGATCAATGGCCACACAACCCCCATTTTTGTCGAAAATAGCCATGAACGACCATTTTCAATAATATCGAAGGCTAACACCTACGGATTTTTGACCAAGAAATGGTCTCCACCAGAAATCCAAGAATGTGATCTACGACAAGGAACATATGTGGGGTGAGGTGTATAAGCCTCTGGTCGACGATCAATGGCCACACAACCCCCATTTTGCCGAAAATAGCCATGAATGACCATTTTCAATAATATCGAAGGCTAACACCTACGGATTTTTGACCAAGAAATGGTCTCCACCAGAAATCCAAGAATGTGATCTACGACAAGGAAACATATGTGGGGTGAGGTGTATGAGCCTCTGGTCGACGATCAATAGCCACACAACCCCCATTTTGCCGAAAATAGCCATGAATGACCATTCTCAATAATACCGAAGGCTAACACGTACGAGTTTTTAACCAAGAAATGGTTTCCACCAGAAATCCAAGAATGTAATCTATGGCAAGGAAACATATGTGGGGTGAGGTTTATGAGCCTCTAGTCGATGATAAATGGCCACACAACCCCCATTTTTATGAAAATAGCCATGAGCGACCTTGAAAATAGCCATGAGCGACCATTTTCAATAATACTAGAGGCTAACACCTACGGATTTTAGACCAAGAAATGGTCTCCACCAGAAATCCAAGAATGTGATCTATGGCAAGGAAACATATGTGGGGTGAGGTGTATGAGCGTCTGGTCGATGATCAATGGCCACACAACCCCCATTTTTGTCAGAAAATAGCCATGAACGACCATTTTCAATAATACCGAAGGCTAACACCTACGGATTTTTGACCAAGAAATGGTCTCCACCAGAAATCCAAGAATGTGATCTATGGCAAGGAAACATATGTGGGGTGAGGTGTATGAGCCTCTGGTCGATGATCAATGGCCACACAACCTCCATTTTTGTCGAAAATAGCCATGAACGACCATTTTCAATAATATCGAAGGCTAACACCTACGGATTTTTGACCAAGAAATGGTCTCCACCAGAAATCCAAGAATGTGATCTACGACAAGGAAACATATGTGGGGTGAGGTGTATGAGCCTCTGGTCGACGATCAATGGCCACACAACCCCCATTTTGCCGAAAATAGCCATGAATGACCATTTTCAATAATACCGAAGGCTAACACGTACGAGTTTTTAACCAAGAAATGGTTTCCACCAGAAATCCAAGAATGTAATCTATGGCAATGAAACATATGTGGGGTGAGGTTTATGAGCCTCTAGTCGATGATAAATGGCCACACAACCCCCATTTTTTATGAAAATAGCCATGAGCGACCTTGAAAATAGCCATGAGCGACCATTTTCAATAATACTAGAGGCTAACACCTACGGATTTTAGACCAAGAAATGGTCTCCACCAGAAATCCAAGAATGTGATCTATGGCAAGGAAACATATGTGGGGTGAGGTGTATGAGCGTCTGGTCGATGATCAATGGCCACACAACCCCCATTTTTGTCGAAAATAGCCATGAACGACCATTTTCAATAATACCGAAGGCTAACACCTACGGATTTTTTACCAAGAAATGGTCTCCACCAGAAATCCAAGAATGTGATCTATGGCAAGGAACATATGTGGGGTGAGGTGTATGAGCCTCTAGTCGATGATCAATGGCCACACAACCCCCATTTTTGTCGAAAATAGCCATGAATGACCATTTTCAAAAATACCAAAGGCTAACACGTACGGATTTTTAACCAAGAAATGGTCTCCACCAGAAATCCAAGAATGTGATCTATGGCAAGGAAACATATGTGGGGTGAGGTGTACGAGCCTCTGGTCGATGATCAATGGCCACACAACCCCCATTTTGCCGAAAATAGCCATGAATGACCATTTTCAATAATACCGAAGGCTAACACGTACGAGTTTTTAACCAAGAAATGGTCTCCACCAGAAATCCAAGAATGTGATCTATGGCAAGGAAACATATGTGGGGTGAGGTGTATGAGCGTCTGGTCGATGATCAATGGCCACACAACCCCCATTTTTGTCGAAAATAGCCATGAACGACCATTTTCAATAATACCGAAGGCTAACACCTACGGATTTTTGACCAAGAAATGGTCTCCACCAGAAATCCAAAATGTGATCTATGGCAAGGAAACATATGTGGGGTGAGGTGTATGAGCCTCTGGTCGACGATCAATGGCCACACAACCCTAATTTTTGTCGAAAATAGCCATGAACGACCATTTTCAATGACATTGAAGGCTAACACCTACGGATTTTTGACCAAGAAATGGTCTCCACCATAAATCCAAGAATGTGATCTATGGCAAGGAAACATATGTGTAGTGAGGTGTATGAGCCTCTGGTCGATGATCAATGGCCACACAACCCCCATTTTTGTCGAAAATAGCCATGAATGACCATTTACAATAATACCGAAGGCTAACACCTACGGATTTTTGACCAAGAAATGGTCTCCACCAGAAATCCAAGAATATGATCTATGGCAAGGAAACATATGTGGGGTGAGGTGTATGAGCCTCTGGTCGACGATCAATGGCCACACAACCCCCATTTTGCCAAAAATAGCCATGAATGACCATTTTCAATAATACCGAAGGCTAACACGTACGAGTTTTTAACCAAGAAATGGTCTCCACCAGAAATCCAAGAATGTAAACTATGGCAAGGAAACATATGTAGGGTGAGGTTTATGAGCCTCTAGTCGATGATAAATGGCCACACAAGCTCCATTTTTTATGAAAATAGCCATGAGCGACCTTGAAAATAGCCATGAGCGACCATTTTCAATAATACTAGAGGCTAACACCTGCGGATTTTAGACCAAGAAATGGTCTCCACCAGAAATCCAAGAATGTGATCTATGGCAAGGAAACATATGTGGGGTGAGGTGTATGAGCGTCTGGTCGATGATCAATGGCCACACAACCCCCATTTTTGTCGAAAATAGCCATGAATGACCATTTTCAATAATACCGAAGGCTAACACCTACGGATTTTTGACCAAGAAATGGTCTCCACCAGAAATCCAAGAATGTGATCTATGGCAAGGAAACATATGTGGGGTGAGGTGTATGAGCCTCTAGTCGATGATCAATGGCCACACAACCCCCATTTTTGTCGAAAATAGCCATGAATGATCATTTTCAAAAATACCAAAGGCTAACACGTACGGATTTTTGACCAAGAAATGGTCTCCACCAGAAATCCAAGAATGTGATCTATGGCAAGGAAACATATGTGGGGTGAGGTGTACGAGCCTCTGGTCGATGATCAATGGCCACACAACCCCCATTTTGCCAAAAATAGCCATGAATGACCATTTTCAATAATACTGAAGGCTAACACGTACGAGTTTTTAACCAAGAAATGGTTTCCACCAGAAATCCAAGAATGTAATCTATGGCAAGGAAACATATGTGGGGTGAGGTTTATGAGCCTCTAGTCGATGATAAATAGCCACACAACCCCCATTTTTTATGAAAATAGCCATGAGTGACCTTGAAAATAGCCATGAGCGACCATTTTCAATAATACTAGAGGCTAACACCTACGGATTTTAGACCAAGAAATGGTCTCCACCAGAAATCCAAGAATGTGATCTATGGCAAGGAAACATATGTGGGGTGAGGTGTATGAGCGTCTGGTCGATGATCAATGGCCACACAACCCCCATTTTTGTCGAAAATAGCCATGAACGACCATTTTCAATAATACCGAAGGCTAACACCTACGGATTTTTGACCAAGAAATGGTCTCCACCAGAAATCCAAGAATGTGATCTATGGCAAGGAAACATATGTGGGGTGAGGTGTATGAGCCTCTGGTCGATGATCAATGGCCACACAACCCTCATTTTTATGAAAATAGCCATGAGCGACCTTGAAAATAGCCATGAGCGACCATTTTCAATAATACTAGAGGCTAACACCTACGGATTTTAGACCAAGAAATGGTCTCCACCAGAAATCCAAGAATGTGATCTATGGCAAGGAAACATATGTGGGGTGAGGTGTATGAGCGTCTGGTCGATGATCAATGGCCACACAACCCCCATTTTTGTCGAAAATAGCCATGAACGACCATTTTCAAAAATACCGAAGGCTAACACCTACGGATTTTTGACCATGAAATGGTCTCCACCAGAAATCCAAGAATGTGATCTATGGCAAGGAAACATATGTGGGGTGAGGTGTATGAGCCTCTGGTCGATGATCAATGGCCACACAACCCCCATTTTTGTCGAAAATAGCCATGAACGACCATTTTCAATAATATCGAAGGCTAACACCTACGGATTTTTGACCAAGAAATGGTCTCCACCAGAAATCCAAGAATGTGATCTACGACAAGGAAACATATGTGGGGTGAGGTGTATGAGCCTCTGGTCGACGATCAATGGCCACACAACCCCCATTTTGCCGAAAATAGCCATGAATGACCATTTTCAATAATATCGAAGGCTAACACCTACGGATTTTTGACCAAGAAATGGTCTCCACCAGAAATCCAAGAATGTGATCTACGACAAGGAAACATATGTGGGGTGAGGTGTATGAGCCTCTGGTCGACGATCAATGGCCACACAACCCCCATTTTGCCGAAAATAGCCATGAATGACCATTTTCAATAATACCGAAGGCTAACACGTACGAGTTTTTAACCAAGAAATGGTTTCCACCAGAAATCCAAGAATGTAATCTATGGCAAGGAAACATATGTGGGGTGAGGTTTATGAGCCTCTAGTCGATGATAAATGGCCACACAACCCCCATTTTTATGAAAATAGCCATGAGCGACCTTGAAAATAGCCATGAGCGACCATTTTCAATAATACTAGAGGCTAACACCTACGGATTTTAGACCAAGAAATGGTCTCCACCAGAAATCCAAGAATGTGATCTATGGCAAGGAAACATATGTGGGGTGAGGTGTATGAGCGTCTGGTCGATGATCAATGGCCACACAACCCCCATTTTTGTCGAAAATAGCCATGAACGACCATTTTCAATAATATCGAAGGCTAACACCTACGGATTTTTGACCAAGAAATGGTCTCCACCAGAAATCCAAGAATGTGATCTATGGCAAGGAAACATATGTGGGGTTAGGTGTATGAGCGTCTGGTCAATGATCAATGGCCACACAACCCCCATTTTTGTCGAAAATAGCCATGAACGACCATTTTCAATAATACCGAAGGCTAACACCTACGGATTTTTTACCAAGAAATGGTCTCCACCAGAAATCCAAGAATGTGATCTATGGCAAGGAAACATATGTGGGGTGAGGTGTATGAGCCTCTGGTCGATGATCAATGGCCACACAACCTCCATTTTTGTCGAAAATAGCCATGAACGACCATTTTCAATAATATCGAAGGCTAACACCTACGGATTTTTGACCAAGAAATGGTCTCCACCAGAAATCCAAGAATGTGATCTACGACAAGGAAACATATGTGGGGTGAGGTGTATGAGCCTCTGGTCGACGATCAATGGCCACACAACCCCCATTTTGCCGAAAATAGCCATGAATGACCATTTTCAATAATATCGAAGGCTAACACCTACGGATTTTTGACCAAGAAATGGTCTCCACCAGAAATCCAAGAATGTGATCTACGACAAGGAAACATATGTGGGGTGAGGTGTATGAGCCTCTGGTCGACGATCAATGGCCACACAACCCCCATTTTGCCTCATACACCTCACCCCACATATGTTTCCTCGCCATAGATCACATTCTTGGATTTCTGGTGGAGACCATTTCTTGGTAAAAATCCGTAGGTGTTAGCCTTCGGTATTATTGAAAATGGTCGTTCATGGCTATTTTCGACAAAAATGGGGGTTGTGTGGCCATTGATCATCGACCAGACGCTCATACACCTCACCCCACATATGTTTCCTTGCCATAGATCACATTCTTGGATTTCTGGTGGAGACCATTTCTTGGTCAAAAATCCGTAGGTGTTAGCCTTCGATATTATTGAAAATGGTCATTCATGGCTATTTTCGACAAAAATGGGGGTTGTGTGGCCATTGATCATCGACCAGACGCTCATACACCTCACCCCACATATGTTTCCTTGCCATAGATCACATTCTTGGATTTTTGGTGGAGACCATTTCTTGGTCTAAAATCCGTAGGTGTTAGCCTCTAGTATTATTGAAAATGGTCGCTCATGGCTATTTTCAAGGTCGCTCATGGCTATTTTCATAAAAAATGGGTGTTGTGTGGCCATTTATCATCGACTAGAGGCTCATAAACCTCACCCCACATATGTTTCCTTGCCATAGATTACATTCTTGGATTTCTGGTGGAAACCATTTCTTGGTTAAAAACTCGTACGTGTTAGCCTTCGGTATTATTGAAAATGGTCATTCATGGCTATTTTCGGCAAAATGGGGGTTGTGTGGCCATTGATCGTCGACCAGAGGCTCATACACCTCACCCCACATATGTTTCCTTGTCGTAGATCACATTCTTGGATTTCTGGTGGAGACCATTTCTTGGTCAAAAATCCGTAGGTGTTAGCCTTCGATATTATTGAAAATGGTCATTCATGGCTATTTTCGGCAAAATGGGGGTTGTGTGGCCATTGATCGTCGACCAGAGGCTCATACACCTCACCCCACATATGTTTCCTTGTCGTAGATCACATTCTTGGATTTCTGGTGGAGACCATTTCTTGGTCAAAAATCCGTAGGTGTTAGCCTTCGATATTATTGAAAATGGTCGTTCATGGCTATTTTCGACAAAAATGGGGGTTGTGTGGCCATTGATCATCGACCAGAGGCTCATACACCTCACCCCACATATGTTTCCTTGCCATAGATCACATTCTTGGATTTCTGGTGGAAACCATTTCTTGGTCAAAAATCCCTAGGTGTTAGCCTTCGGTATTATTGAAAATGGTCGTTCATGGCTATTTTCGACAAAAATGGGGGTTGTGTGGCCATTGATCATCGACCAGACGCTCATACACCTCACCCCACATATGTTTCCTTGCCATAGATCACATTCTTGGATTTCTTGTGGAGACCATTTCTTGGTCTAAAATCCGTAGGTGTTAGCCTCTAGTATTATTGAAAATGGTCGCTCATGTCTATTTTCAAGGTCGCTCATGGCTATTTTCATAAAAAATGGGGGTTGTGTGGCCATTGATCGTCGACCAGAGGCTCATACACCTCACCCCACATATGTTTCCTTGCCATAGATCACATTCTTGGATTTCTGGTGGAGACCATTTCTTGGTCAAAAATCCGTAGGTGTTAGCCTTCGGTATTATTGAAAATGGTCGTTCATGGCTATTTTCGACAAAAATGGGGGTTGTGTGGCCATTGATCATCGACCAGACGCTCATACACCTCACCCCACATATGTTTCCTTGCCATAGATCACATTCTTGGATTTCTGGTGGAGACCATTTCTTGGTCTAAAATCCGTAGGTGTTAGCCTCTAGTATTATTGAAAATGGTCGCTCATGGCTATTTTCAAGGTCGCTCATGGCTATTTTCATCAAAAATGGAGCTTGTGTGGCCATTTATCATCGACTAGAGGCTCATAAACCTCACCCCACATATGTTTCCTTGCCATAGATTACATTCTTGGATTTCTGGTGGAGACCATTTCTTGGTTAAAAACTCGTACGTGTTAGCCTTCAGTATTATTGAAAATGGTCATTCATGGCTATTTTCGGCAAAATGGGGGTTGTGTGGCCATTGATCGTCGACCAGAGGCTCATACACCTCACCCCACATATGTTTCCTTGCCATACATCATATTCTTGGATTTCTGGTGGAGACCATTTTTGATCAAAAATCCGTAGGTGTTAGCCTTCGGTATTATTGTAAATGGTCATTCATGGCTATTTTCGACAAAAATGTGGGTTGTGTGGCCATTGATCATCGACCAGAGGCTCATACACCTCACTACACATATGTTTCCTTGCCATAGATCACATTCTTGGATTTATGGTGGAGACCATTTCTTGGTCAAAAATCCGTAGGTGTTAGCCTTCAATGTCATTGAAAATGGTCGTTCATGGCTATTTTCGACAAAAATTAGGGTTGTGTGGCCATTGATCGTCGACCAGAGGCTCATACACCTCACCCCACATATGTTTCCTTGCCATAGATCACATTCTTGGATTTCTGGTGGAGACCATTTCTTGGTCAAAAATCCGTAGGTGTTAGCCTTCGGTATTATTGAAAATGGTCGTTCATGGCTATTTTCGACAAAAATGGGGGTTGTGTGGCCATTGATCATCGACCAGACGCTCATACACCTCACCCCACATATGTTTCCTTGCCATAGATCACATTCTTGGATTTCTGGTGGAGACCATTTCTTGGTTAAAAACTCGTACGTGTTAGCCTTCGGTATTATTGAAAATGGTCATTCATGGCTATTTTCGGCAAAATGGGGGTTGTGTGGCCATTGATCATCGACCAGAGGCTCGTACACCTCACCCCACATATGTTTCCTTGCCATAGATCACATTCTTGGATTTCTGGTGGAGACCATTTCTTGGTTAAAAATCCGTACGTGTTAGCCTTTGGTATTTTTGAAAATGGTCATTCATGGCTATTTTCGACAAAAATGGGGGTTGTGTGGCCATTGATCATCGACTAGAGGCTCATACACCTCACCCCACATATGTTTCCTTGCCATAGATCACATTCTTGGAATTCTGGTGGAGACCATTTCTTGGTAAAAAAATCCGTAGGTGTTAGCCTTCGGTATTATTGAAAATGGTCGTTCATGGCTATTTTCGACAAAAATGGGGGTTGTGTGGCCATTGATCATCGACCAGACGCTCATACACCTCACCCCACATATGTTTCCTTGCCATAGATCACATTCTTGGATTTCTGGTGGAGACCATTTCTTGGTCTAAAATCCGTAGGTGTTAGCCTCTAGTATTATTGAAAATGGTCGCTCATGGCTATTTTCAAGGTCGCTCATGGCTATTTTCATAAAAAATGGGGGTTGTGTGGCCATTTATCATCGACTAGAGGCTCATAAACCTCACCCCACATATGTTTCATTGCCATAGATTACATTCTTGGATTTCTGGTGGAAACCATTTCTTGGTTAAAAACTCGTACGTGTTAGCCTTCGGTATTATTGAAAATGGTCATTCATGGCTATTTTCGGCAAAATGGGGGTTGTGTGGCCATTGATCGTCAACCAGAGGCTCATACACCTCACCCCACATATGTTTCCTTGTCGTAGATCACATTCTTGGATTTCTGGTGGAGACCATTTCTTGGTCAAAAATCCGTAGGTGTTAGCCTTCGATATTATTGAAAATGGTCATTCATGGCTATTTTCGGCAAAATGGGGGTTGTGTGGCCATTGATCGTCGACCAGAGGCTCATACACCTCACCCCACATATGTTTCCTTGTCGTAGATCACATTCTTGGATTTCTGGTGGAGACCATTTCTTGGTCAAAAATCAGTAGGTGTTAGCCTTCGATATTATTGAAAATGGTCGTTCATGGCTATTTTCGACAAAAATGGAGGTTGTGTGGCCATTGATCATCGACCAGAGGCTCATACACCTCACCCCACATATGTTTCCTTGCCATAGATCACATTCTTGGATTTCTGGTGGAGACCATTTCTTGGTCAAAAATCCGTAGGTGTTAGCCTTCGGTATTATTGAAAATGGTCGTTCATGGCTATTTTCGACAAAAATGGGGGTTGTGTGGCCATTGATCATCGACCAGACGCTCATACACCTCACCCCACATATGTTTCCTTGCCATAGATCACATTCTTGGATTTCTGGTGGAGACCATTTCTTGGTCTAAAATCCGTAGGTGTTAGCCTCTAGTATTATTGAAAATGGTCGCTCATGGCTATTTTCAAGGTCGCTCATGGCTATTTTCATAAAAAATGGGGGTTGTGTGGCCATTTATCATCGACTAGAGGCTGATAAACCTCACCCCACATATGTTTCCTTGCCATAGATTACATTCTTGGATTTCTGGTGGTAACCATTTCTTGGTTAAAAACTCGTACGTGTTAGCCTTCGGTATTATTGAAAATGGTCATTCATGGCTATTTTCGGCAAAATGGGGGTTGTGTGGCCATTGATCGTCGACCAGAGGCTCATACACCTCACCCCACATATGTTTCCTTGTCGTAGATCACATTCTTGGATTTCTGGTGGAGACCATTTCTTGGTCAAAAATCCGTAGGTGTTAGCCTTCGATATTATTGAAAATGGTCATTCATGGCTATTTTCGGCAAAATGGGGGTTGTGTGGCCATTGATCGTCGACCAGAGGCTCATACACCTCACCCCACATATGTTTCCTTGTCGTAGATCACATTCTTGGATTTCTGGTGGAGACCATTTCTTGGTCAAAAATCCGTAGGTGTTAGCCTTCGATATTATTGAAAATGGTCGTTCATGGCTATTTTCGACAAAAATGGGGGTTGTGTGGCCATTTATCATCGACCAGAGGCTCATACACCTCACCCCACATATGTTTCCTTGCCATAGATCACATTCTTGGATTTCTGGTGGAGACCATTTCTTGGTCAAAAATCCGTAGGTGTTAGCCTTCGGTATTATTGAAAATGGTCGTTCATGGCTATTTTCGACAAAAATGGGGGTTGTGTGGCCATTGATCATCGACCAGATGCTCATACACCTCACCCCACATATGTTTCCTTGCCATAGATCACATTCTTGGATTTCTGGTGGAGACCAATTCTTGGTCTAAAATCCGTAGGTGTTAGCCTCTAGTATTATTGAAAATGGTCGCTCATGGCTATTTTCAAGGTCGCTCATGGCTATTTTCATAAAAAATGGGGGTTGTGTGGCCATTGATCGTCGACCAGAGGCTCATACACCTCACCCCACATATGTTTCCTTGCCATAGATCACATTCTTGGATTTCTGGTGGAGACCATTTCTTGGTCAAAATTCCGTAGGTGTTAGCCTTCGGTATTATTGAAAATGGTCGTTCATGGCTATTTTCGACAAAAATGGGGGTTGTGTGGCCATTGATCATCGACCAGACGCTCATACACCTCACCCCACATATGTTTCCTTGCCATAGATCACATTCTTGGATTTCTGGTGGAGACCATTTCTTGGTCTAAAATCCGTAGGTGTTAGCCTCTAGTATTATTGAAAATGGTCGCTCATGGCTATTTTCAAGGTCGCTCATGGCTATTTTCATAAAAAATGGGGGTTGTGTGGCCATTTATCATCGACTAGAGGCTCATAAACCTCACCCCACATATGTTTCCTTGCCATAGATTACATTCTTGGATTTCTGGTGGAAACCATTTCTTGGTTAAAAACTCGTACGTGTTAGCCTTCGGTATTATTGAAAATGGTCATTCATGGCTATTTTCGGCAAAATGGGGGTTGTGTGGCCATTGATCGTCGACCAGAGGCTCATACACCTCACCCCACATATGTTTCCTTGTCGTAGATCACATTCTTGGATTTCTGGTGGAGACCATTTCTTGGCCAAAAATCCATAGGTGTTAGCCTTCGATATTATTGAAAATGGTCGTTCATGGCTATTTTCGACAAAAATGGGGGTTGTGTGGCCATTGATTATCGACCAGAGGCTCATACACCTCACCCCACATATGTTTCCTTGCCATAGATCACATTCTTGGATTTCTGGTGGAGACCATTTCTTGGGCAAAAATCCGTAGGTGTTAGCCTTCGGTATTATTGTAAATGGTCATTCATGGCTATTTTCGACAAAAATGGGGGTTGTGTGGCCATTGATCATCGACCAGAGGCTCATACACCTCACCCCACATATGTTTCCTTGCCATAGATCACATTCTTGGATTTCTGGTGGAGACCATTTCTTGGTCAAAAATCCGTAGGTCTTAGCCTCTAATATTATTGAAAATGGTCGCTCATGGCTATTTTCAAGGTCGCTCATGGCTATTTTCATAAAAAATGGGGGTTGTGTGGCCATTTATCATCGACTAGAGGCTCATAAACCTCACCCCACATATGTTTCCTTGCCATAGATTACATTCTTGGATTTCTGGTGGAAACCATTTCTTGGTTAAAAACTCTTACGTGTTAGCCTTCGGTATTATTGAAAATGGTCATTCATGGCTATTTTCGGCAAAATGGGGGTTGTGTGGCCATTGATCGTCGACCAGAGGCTCATACACCTCACCCCACATATGTTTCCTTGTCGTAGATCACATTCTTGGATTTCTGGTGGAGACCATTTCTTGGTCAAAAATCCGTAGGTGTTAGCCTTCGATATTATTGAAAATGGTTGTTCATGGCTATTTTCGACAAAAATGGGAGTTGTGTGGCCATTGATCATCGACCAGAGGCTCATACACCTCACCCCACATATGTTTCCTTGCCATAGATCACATTCTTGGATTTCTGGTGGAGACCATTTCTTGGTCAAAAATCCGTAGGTGTTAGCCTTCTGTATTATTGTAAATGGTCATTCATGGCTATTTTCGACAAAAATGGGGGTTGTGTGGCCATTGATCATCGACCAGAGGCTCATACACCTCACCCCACATATGTTTCCTTGCCATAGATCACATTCTTGGATTTCTGGTGGAGACCATTTCTTGGTCAAAAATCCGTAGGTCTTAGCCTCTAATATTATTGAAAATGGTCGCTCATGGCTATTTTCATAAAAAAATGGGGGTTGTGTGGCCATTTATCATCGACTAGAGGCTCATAAATCTCACCCCACATATGTTTCCTTGCCATAGATCACATTCTTGGATTTTTGGTGGAGACCATTTCTTGGTCAAAAACTCGTACGTGTTAGCCTTCGGTATTATTGAAAATGGTCGTTCATGGCTATTTTCGGCAAAATGGGGGTTCTGTGGCCATTGATCATCGACCAGAGGCTCGTACACCTCACCCCACATATGTTTCCTTGCCATAGATCACATTCTTGGATTTCTGGTGGAGACCATTTCTTGGGCAAAAATCCGAATGTGTTAGCCTTTGGTATTTTTGAAAATGGTCATTCATGGCTATTTTCGACAAAAATGGGGGTTGTGTGTCCATTGATCTTCGACCAGAGGCTCATACACCTCACTACACATATGTTTCCTTGCCATAGATCACATTCTTGGATTTATGGTGGAGACCATTTCTTGGTCAAAAATCCGTAGGTGTTAGCCTTCAGTGTCATTGAAAATGGTCGTTCATGGCTATTTTCGACAAAATTAGGGTTGTGTGGCCATTGATCGTCGACCAGAGGCTCATACACCTCACCCCACATATGTTTCCTTGCCATAGATCACATTCTTGGATTTCTGGTGGAGGCCATTTCTTGGTCAAAAATCCGTAGGTGTTAGCCTTAGGTATTATTGAAAATGGTCGTTCATGGCTATTTTCGACAAAAATGGGGGTTGTGTGGCCATTGATCATCGACCAGACGCTCATACACCTCACCCCACATATGTTTCCTTGCCATAGATCACATTCTTGGATTTCTGGTGGAGACCATTTCTTGGTCTAAAATCCGTAGGTGTTAGCCTCTAGTATTATTGAAAATGGTCGCTCATGGCTATTTTCAAGGTCGCTCATGGCTATTTTCATAAAAAATGGGGGTTGTGTAGCCATTTATCATCGACTAGAGGCTCATAAACCTCACCCCACATATGTTTCATTGCCATAGATCACATTCTTGGATTTCTGGTGGAGACCATTTCTTGGTTAAAAACTCGTACGTGTTAGCCTTCGGTATTATTGAAAATGGTCGTTCATGGCTATTTTCGGCAAAATGGGGGTTGTGTGGCCATTGATCATCGACCAGAGGCTCGTACACCTCACCCCACATATGTTTCCTTGCCATAGATCACATTCTTGGATTTCTGGTGGAGACCATTTCTTGGTCAAAAATCCGTACGTGTTAGCCTTTGGTATTTTTGAAAATGGTCATTCATGGCTATTTTCGACAAAAATGGGGGTTGTGTGGCCATTGATCTTCGACCAGAGGCTCATACACCTCACTACACATATGTTTCCTTGCCATAGATCACATTCTTGGATTTATGGTGGAGACCATTTCTTGGTCAAAAATCCGTAGGTGTTAGCCTTCAGTGTCATTGAAAATGGTCGTTCATGGCTATTTTCGACAAAAATTAGGGTTGTGTGGCCATTGATCGTCGACCAGAGGCTCATACACCTCACCCCACATATGTTTCTTTGCCATAAATCACATTCTTGTATTATTGGTGGAGACCATTTCTTGGTCAAAAATCCGTAGGTGTTAGCCTTCGGTATTATTGAAAATGGTCGTTCATGGCTATTTTCGACAAAAATGGGGGTTGTGTGTCCATTGATCATCGACCAGACGCTCATACACCTCACCCCACATATGTTTCCTTGCCATAGATCACATTCTTGGATTTCTGGTGGAGACCATTTCTTGGTCTAAAATCCGTAGGTGTTAGCCTCTAGTATTATTGAAAATGGTCGCTCATGGCTATTTTCAAGGTCGCTCATGGCTATTTTCATAAAAAATGGGGGTTGTGTGGCCATTTATCATCGACTAGAGGCTCATAAACCTCACCCCACATATGTTTCCTTGCCATAGATTACATTCTTGGATTTCTGGTGGAAGCCATTTCTTGGTTAAAAACTCGTACGTGTTAGCCTTCGGTATTATTGAAAATGGTCATTCATGGCTATTTTCGGCAAAATGGGGGTTGTGTGGCCATTGATCGTCGACAAGAGGCTCATACACCTCACCCCACATATGTTTCCTTGTCGTAGATCACATTCTTGTATTTCTGGTGGAGACCATTTCTTGGTCTAAAATCCGTAGGTGTTAGCCTCTAGTATTATTGAAAATGGTCGCTCATGGCTATTTTCAAGGTCGCTCATGGCTATTTTCATAAAAATGGGGGTTGTGTGGCCATTTATCATCGACTAGAGGCTCATAAACCTCACCCCACATATGTTTCCTTGCCATAGATTACATTCTTGGATTTCTGGTGGAAGCCATTTCTTGGTTAAAAACTCGTACGTGTTAGCCTTCGGTATTATTGAAAATGGTCATTCATGGCTATTTTCGGCAAAATGGGGGTTGTGTGGCCATTGATCGTCGACCAGAGGCTCATACACCTCACCCCACAAATGTTTCCTTGTCGTAGATCACATTCTTGGATTTCTGGTGGAGACCATTTCTTGGTCAAAAATCCGTAGGTGTTAGCCTTCGATATTATTGAAAATGGTCGTTCATGACTATTTTCGACAAAAATGGGGGTTGTGTGGCCATTGATCATCGACCAGAGGCTCATACACCTCACCCCACATATGTTTCCTTGCCATAGATCACATTCTTGGATTTCTGGTGGAGACCATTTCTTGGTCAAAAATCCGTAGGTGTTAGCCTTCGGTATTATTGTAAATGGTCATTCATGGCTATTTTCGACAAAAATGGGGGTTGTGTGGCCATTGATCATCGACCATAGGCTCATACACCTCACCCCACATATGTTTCCTTGCCATAGATCACATTCTTGGATTTCTGGTGGAGACCATTTCTTGGTCAAAAATCCGTAGGTCTTAGCCTCTAATATTATTGAAAATGGTCGCTCATGGCTATTTTCATAAAAAAATGGGGGTTGTGTGGCCATTTATCATCGACTAGAGGCTCATAAATCTCACCCCACATATGTTTCCTTGCCATAGATCACATTCTTGGATTTTTGGTGGAGACCATTTCTTGGTCAAAAACTCGTACGTGTTAGCCTTCGGTATTATTGAAAATGGTCGTTCATGGTTATTTTCGGCAAAATGGGGGTTGTGTGGCCATTGATCATCGACCAGAGGCTCGTACACCTCACCCCACATATGTTTCCTTGCCATAGATTACATTCTTGGATTTCTGGTGGAAACCATTTCTTGGTTAAAAACTCGTACGTGTTAGCCTTCGGTATTATTGAAAATGGTCATTCATGGCTATTTTCGGCAAAATGGGGGTTGTGTGGCCATTGATCGTCGACCAGAGGCTCATACACCTCACCCCACATATGTTTCCTTGTCGTAGATCACATTCTTGGATTTCTGGTGGAGACCATTTCTTGGTCAAAAATCCGTAGGTGTTAGCCTTTGATATTATTGAAAATGGTCGTTCATGGCCATTTTCGACAAAAATGGGGGTTGTGTGGCCATTGATCATCGACCAGAGGCTCATACACCTCACCCCACATATGTTTCCTTGCCATAGATCACATTCTTGGATTTCTGGTGGAGACCATTTCTTGGTCAAAAATCCGTAGGTGTTAGCCTTCGGTATTATTGTAAATGGTCATTCATGGCTATTTTCGACAACAATGTGGGTTGTGTGGCCATTGATCATCGACCAGAGGCTCATACACCTCACCCCACATATGTTTCCTTGCCATAGATCACATTCTTAGATTTCTGGTGGAGACCATTTCTTGGTCAAAAATCCGTAGGTCTTAGCCTCTAATATTATTGAAAATGGTCGCTCATGGCTATTTTCATAAAAAATGGGGGTTGTGTGGCCATTTATCATCGACTAGAGGCTCATAAATCTCACCCCTCATATGTTTCCTTGCCATAGATCACATTCTTGGATTTTTGGTGGAGACCATTTATTGGTCAAAAACTCGTACGTGTTAGCCTTCGGTATTATTGAAAATGGTCATTCATGGCTATTTTCGGCAAAATGGGGGTTTTGTGGCCATTGATCATCGACCAGAGGCTTGTACACCTCACCCCACATATGTTTCCTTGCCATAGATCACATTCTTGGATTTCTGGTGGAGACCATTTCTTGGGCAAAAATCCGAATGTGTTAGCCTTTGGTATTTTTGAAAATGGTCATTCATGGCTATTTTCGACAAAAATGGGGGTTGTGTGGCCATTGATCTTCGACCAGAGGCTCATACACCTCACTACACATATGTTTCCTTGCCATAGATCACATTCTTGGATTTATGGTGGAGACCATTTCTTGGTCAAAAATCCGTAGGTGTTAGCCTTCAGTGTCATTGAAAATGGTCGTTCATGGCTATTTTCGACAAAAAATTAGGGTTGTGTGGCCATTGATCGTCGACCAGAGGCTCATACACCTCACCCCACATATGTTTCCTTGCCATAGATCACATTCTTGGATTTCTGGTGGAGACCATTTCTTGGTCAAAAATCCGTAGGTGTTAGCCTTCGGTATTATTGAAAATGGTCGTTCATGGCTATTTTCGACAAAAATGGGGGTTGTGTGGCCATTGATCATCGACCAGACGCTCATACACCTCACCCAACATATGTTTCCTTGCCATAGATCACATTCTTGGATTTCTGGTGGAGACCATTTCTTGGTCTAGAATCCATAGGTGTTAGCCTCTAGTATTATTGAAAATGGTCGCTCATGGCTATTTTCAAGGTCGCTCATGGCTATTTTCATAAAAAATGGGGGTTGTGTGGCCATTTATCATCGACTAGAGGCTCATAAACCTCACCCCACATATGTTTCCTTGCCATAGATCACATTCTTGGATTTCTGGTGGAGACCATTTCTTGGTTAAAAACTCGTACGTGTTAGCCTTCGGTATTATTGAAAATGGTCGTTCATGGCTATTTTCGGCAAAATGGGGGTTGTGTGGCCATTGATCATCGACCAGAGGCTCGTACACCTCACCCCACATATGTTTCCTTGCCATAGATCACATTCTTGGATTTCTGGTGGAGACCATTTCTTGGTCAAAAATCCGTACGTGTTAGCCTTTGGTATTTTTGAAAATGGTCATTCATGGCTATTTTCGACAAAAATGGGGGTTGTGTGGCCATTGATCTTCGACCAGAGGCTCATACACCTCACTACACATATGTTTCCTTGCCATAGATCACATTCTTGGATTTATGGTGGAGACTATTTCTTGGTCAAAAATCCGTAGGTGTTAGCCTTCAGTGTCATTGAAAATGGTCGTTCATGGCTATTTTCGACAAAAATTAGGGTTGTGTGGCCATTGATCGTCGACCAGAGGCTCATACACCTCACCCCACATATGTTTCCTTGCCATAGATCACATTCTTGGATTTCTGGTGGAGACCATTTCTTGGTCAAAAATCCGTAGGTGTTAGCCTTCGGTATTATTGAAAATGGTCGTTCATGGCTATTTTCGACAAAAATGGGGGTTGTGTGGCCATTGATCATCGACCAGACGCTCATACACCTCACCCCACATATGTTTCCTTGCCATAGATCACATTCTTGGATTTCTGGTGGAGACCATTTCTTGGTCTAAAATCCGTAGGTGATAGCCTCTAGTATTATTGAAAATGGTCGCTCATGGCTATTTTCAAGGTCGCTCATGGCTATTTTCATAAAAAATGGGGGTTGTGTGGCCATTTACCATCGACTAGAGGCTCATAAACCTCACCCCACATATGTTTCCTTGCCATAGATTACATTCTTGGATTTCTGGTGGAAACCATTTCTTGGTTAAAAACTCGTACGTGTTAGCCTTCGGTATTATTGAAAATGGTCATTCATGGCTATTTTCGGCAAAATGGGGGTTGTGTGGCCATTGATCGTCGACCAGAGGCTCATACACCTCACCCCACATATGTTTCCTTGTCGTAGATAACATTCTTGGATTTCTGGTGGAGACCATTTCTTGGCCAAAAATCCTTAGGTGTTAGCCTTCGATATTATTGAAAATGGTCGTTCATGGCTATTTTCGACAAAAATGGGGGTTGTGTGGCCATTGATCATCGACCAGAGGCTCATACACCTCACCCCACATATGTTTCCTTGCCATAGATCACATTCTTGGATTTCTGGTGGAGACCATTTCTTGGTCAAAAATCCGTAGGTGTTAGCCTTCGGTATTATTGTAAATGGTCATTCATGGCTATTTTCGACAAAAATGGGGGTTGTGTGGCCATTGATCATCGACTAGAGGCTCATACACCTCACCCCACATATGTTTCCTTGCCATAGATCACATTCTTGGATTTATGGTGGAGACCATTTCTTGGTCAAAAATCCGTAGGTGTTAGCCTTCAGTGTCATTGAAAATTGTCGTTCATGGCTATTTTCGACAAAAATTAGGGTTGTGTGGCCATTGATCGTCGACCAGAGGCTCATACACCTCACCCCACATATGTTTCCTTGCCATAGATCACATCCTTGGATTTCTGGTGGAGACCATTTCTTGGTCAAAAATCCGTAGGTGTTAGCCTTCGGTATTATTGTAAATGGTCATTCATTGCTATTTTCGACAAAAATGGGGGTTGTGTGGCCATTGATCATCGACCAGACGCTCATACACCTCACCCCACATATGTTTCCTTGCCATAGATCACATTCTTGGATTTCTGGTGGAGACCATTTCTTGGTCAAAAATCCGTAGGTGTTAGCCTTCGGTATTATTGTAAATGGTCATTCATGGCTATTTTCGACAAAAATGGGGGTTGTGTGGCCATTGATCATCGACTAGAGGCTCATACACCTCACCCCACATATGTTTCCTTGCCATAGATCACATTCTTGGATTTATGGTGGAGACCATTTCTTGGTCAAAAATCCGTAGGTGTTAGCCTTCAGTGTCATTGAAAATTGTCGTTCATGGCTATTTTCGACAAAAATTAGGGTTGTGTGGCCATTGATCGTCGACCAGAGGCTCATACACCTCACCCCACATATGTTTCCTTGCCATAGATCACATCCTTGGATTTCTGGTGGAGATCATTTCATGGTCAAAAATCCGTAGGTGTTAGCCTTCGGTATTATTGTAAATGGTCATTCATGGCTATTTTCGACAAAAATGGGGGTTGTGTGGCCATTGATCTTCGACCAGAGGCTCATACACCTCACTACACATATGTTTCCTTGCCATAGATCACATTCTTGGATTTATGGTGGAGACCATTTCTTGGTCAAAAATCCGTAGGTGTTAGCCTTCAGTGTCATTGAAAATGGTCGTTCATGGCTATTTTCGACAAAAATTAGGGTTGTGTGGCCATTGATCGTCGACAAGAGACTCATACACCTCACCCCACATATGTTTCCTTGCCATAGATCACATTCTTGGATTTCTGGTGGAGACCATTTCTTGGTCAAAAATCCTTAGGTGTTAGCCTTCGGTATTATTGAAAATGGTCGTTCATGGCTATTTTCGACAAAAATGGGGGTTGTGTGGCCATTGATCATCGACCAGACGCTCATACACCTCACCCCACATATGTTTCCTTGCCATAGATCACATTCTTGGATTTCTGGTGGAGACCATTTCTTGGTCTAAAATCCGTAGGTGTTATCCTCTAGTATTATTGAAAATGGTCGCTCATGGCTATTTTCAAGGTCGCTCATGGCTATTTTCATAAAAAATGGGGGTTGTGTGGCCATTTATCATCGACTAGAGGCTCATAAACCTCACCCCACATATGTTTCCTTGCCATAGATTACATTCTTGGATTTCTGGTGGAAGCCATTTCTTGGTTAAAAACTCGTACGTGTTAGCCTTCGGTATTATTGAAAATGGTCATTCATGGCTATTTTCGGCAAAATGGGGGTTGTGTGGCCATTGATCGTCGACCAGAGGCTCATACACCTCACCCCACATATGTTTCCTTGTCGTAGATCACATTCTTGGATTTCTGGTGGAGACCATTTCTTGGTCTAAAATCCGTAGGTGTTAGCCTCTAGTATTATTGAAAATGGTCGCTCATGGCTATTTTCAAGGTCGCTCATGGCTATTTTCATAAAAATGGGGGTTGTGTGGCTATTTATCATCGACTAGAGGCTCATAAACCTCACCCCACATATGTTTCCTTGCCATAGATTACATTCTTGGATTTCTGGTGGAAGCCATTTCTTGGTTAAAAACTCGTACGTGTTAGCCTTCGGTATTATTGAAAATGGTCATTCATGGCTATTTTCGGCAAAATGGGGGTTGTGTGGCCATTGATCGTCGACCAGAGGCTCATACACCTCACCCCACAAATGTTTCCTTGTCGTAGATCACATTCTTGGATTTCTGGTGGAGACCATTTCTTGGTCAAAAATCCGTAGGTGTTAGCCTTCGATATTATTGAAAATGGTCGTTCATGGCTATTTTCGACAACAATGGGGGTTGTGTGGCCATTGATCATCGACCAGAGGCTCATACACCTCACCCCACATATGTTTCCTTGCCATAGATCACATTCTTGGATTTCTGGTGGAGACCATTTCTTGGTCAAAAATCCGTAGGTGTTAGCCTTCGGTATTATTGTAAATGGTCATTCATGGCTATTTTCGACAAAAATGGGGGTTGTGTGGCCATTGATCATCGACCATAGGCTCATACACCTCACCCCACATATGTTTCCTTGCCATAGATCACATTCTTGGATTTCTGGTGGAGGCCATTTCTTGGTCAAAAATCCGTAGGTCTTAGCCTCTAATATTATTGAAAATGGTCGCTCATGGCTATTTTCATAAAAAAAATGGGGGTTGTGTGGCCATTTATCATCGACTAGAGGCTCATAAATCTCACCCCACATATGTTTCCTTGCCATAGATCACATTCTTGGATTTTTGGTGGAGACCATTTCTTGGTCAAAAACTCGTACGTGTTAGCCTTCGGTATTATTGAAAATGGTCGTTCATGGTTATTTTCGGCAAAATGGGGGTTGTGTGGCCATTGATCATCGACCAGAGGCTCGTACACCTCACCCCACATATGTTTCCTTGCCATAGATTACATTCTTGGATTTCTGTTGGAAACCATTTCTTGGTTAAAAACTCGTACGTGTTAGCCTTCGGTATTATTGAAAATGGTCATTCATGGCTATTTTCGGCAAAATGGGGGTTGTGTGGCCATTGATCGTCGACCAGAGGCTCATACACCTCACCCCACATATGTTTCCTTGTCGTAGATCACATTCTTGGATTTCTGGTGGAGACCATTTCTTGGTCAAAAATCCGTAGGTGTTAGCCTTTGATATTATTGAAAATGGTCGTTCATGGCCATTTTCGACAAAAATGGGGGTTGTGTGGCCATTGATCATCGACCAGAGGCTCATACACCTCACCCCACATATGTTTCCTTGCCATAGATCACATTCTTGGATTTCTGGTGGAGACCATTTCTTGGTCAAAAATCCGTAGGTGTTAGCCTTCGGTATTATTGTAAATGGTCATTCATGGCTATTTTCGACAACAATGTGGGTTGTGTGGCCATTGATCATCGACCCGAGGCTCATACACCTCACCCCACATATGTTTCCTTGCCATAGATCACATTCTTAGATTTCTGGTGGAGACCATTTCTTGGTCAAAAATCCGTAGGTCTTAGCCTCTAATATTATTGAAAATGGTCGCTCATGGCTATTTTCATAAAAAATGGGGGTTGTGTGGCCATTTATCATCGACTAGAGGCTCATAAATCTCACCCCTCATATGTTTCCTTGCCATAGATCACATTCTTGGATTTCTGGTGGAGACCATTTCTTGGTCAAAAACTCGTACATGTTAGCCTTCGGTATTATTGAAAATGGTCATTCATGGCTATTTTCGGCAAAATGGGGGTTCTGTGGCCATTGATCATCGACCAGAGGCTTGTACACCTCACCCCACATATGTTTCCTTGCCATAGATCACATTCTTGGATTTCTGGTGGAGACCATTTCTTGGGCAAAAATCCGAATGTGTTAGCCTTTGGTATTTTTGAAAATGGTCATTCATGGCTATTTTCGACAAAAATGGGGGTTGTGTGGCCATTGATCTTCGACCAGAGGCTCATACACCTCACTACACATATGTTTCCTTGCCATAGATGACATTCTTGGATTTATGGTGGAGACCATTTCTTGGTCAAAAATCCGTAGGTGTTAGCCTTCAGTGTCATTGAAAATGGTCGTTCATGGCTATTTTCGACAAAAAATTAGGGTTGTGTGGCCATTGATCGTCGACCAGAGGCTCATACACCTCACCCCACATATGTTTCCTTGCCATAGATCACATTCTTGGATTTCTGGTGGAGACCATTTCTTGGTCAAAAATCCGTAGGTGTTAGCCTTCGGTATTATTGAAAATGGTCGTTCATGGCTATTTTCGACAAAAATGGGGGTTGTGTGGCCATTGATCATCGACCAGACGCTCATACACCTCACCCCACATATGTTTCCTTGCCATAGATCACATTGTTGGATTTCTGGTGGAGACCATTTCTTGGTCTAGAATCCATAGGTGTTAGCCTCTAGTATTATTGAAAATGGTCGCTCATGGCTATTTTCAAGGTCGCTCATGGCTATTTTCATAAAAAATGGGGGTTGTGTGGCCATTTATCATCGACTAGAGGCTCATAAACCTCACCCCACATATGTTTCCTTGCCATAGATCACATTCTTGGATTTCTGGTGGAGACCATTTCTTGGTTAAAAACTTGTACGTGTTAGCCTTCGGTATTATTGAAAATGGTCGTTCATGGCTATTTTCGGCAAAATGGGGGTTGTGTGGCCATTGATCATCGACCAGAGGCTCGTACACCTCACCCCACATATGTTTCCTTGCCATAGATCACATTCTTGGATTTCTGGTGGAGACCATTTCTTGGTCAAAAATCCGTACGTGTTAGCCTTTGGTATTTTTGAAAATGGTCATTCATGGCTATTTTCGACAAAAATGGGGGTTGTGTGGCCATTGATCTTCGACCAGAGGCTCATACACCTCACTACACATATGTTTCCTTGCCATAGATCACATTCTTGGATTTATGGTGGAGACCATTTCTTGGTCAAAAATCCGTAGGTGTTAGCCTTCAGTGTCATTGAAAATGGTCGTTCATGGCTATTTTCGACAAAAATTAGGGTTGTGTGGCCATTGATCGTCGACCAGAGGCTCATACACCTCACCCCACATATGTTTACTTGCCATAGATCACATTCTTGGATTTCTGGTGGAGACCATTTCTTGGTCAAAAATCCGTAGGTGTTAGCCTTCGGTATTATTGAAAATGGTCGTTCATGGCTATTTTCGACAACAATGGGGGTTGTGTGGCCATTGATCATCGACCAGAGGCTCATACACCTCACCCCACATATGTTTCCTTGCCATAGATCACATTCTTGGATTTCTGGTGGAGACCATTTCTTGGTCAAAAATCCGTAGGTGTTAGCCTTCGGTATTATTGTAAATGGTCATTCATGGCTATTTTCGACAAAAATGGGGGTTGTGTGGCCATTGATCATCGACCATAGGCTCATACACCTCACCCCACATATGTTTCCTTGCCATAGATCACATTCTTGGATTTCTGGTGGAGACCATTTCTTGGTCAAAAATCCGTAGGTCTTAGCCTCTAATATTATTGAAAATGGTCGCTCATGGCTATTTTCATAAAAAAAATGGGGGTTGTGTGGCCATTTATCATCGACTAGAGGCTCATAAATCTCACCCCACATATGTTTCCTTGCCATAGATCACATTCTTGGATTTTTGGTGGAGACCATTTCTTGGTCAAAAACTCGTACGTGTTAGCCTTCGGTATTATTGAAAATGGTCGTTCATGGTTATTTTCGGCAAAATGGGGGTTGTGTGGCCATTGATCATCGACCAGAGGCTCGTACACCTCACCCCACATATGTTTCCTTGCCATAGATTACATTCTTGGATTTCTGGTGGAAACCATTTCTTGGTTAAAAACTCGTACGTGTTAGCCTTCGGTATTATTGAAAATGGTCATTCATGGCTATTTTCGGCAAAATGGGGGTTGTGTGGCCATTGATCGTCGACCAGAGGCTCATACACCTCACCCCACATATGTTTCCTTGTCGTAGATCACATTCTTGGATTTCTGGTGGAGACCATTTCTTGGTCAAAAATCCGTAGGTGTTAGCCTTTGATATTATTGAAAATGGTCGTTCATGGCCATTTTCGACAAAAATGGGGGTTGTGTGGCCATTGATCATCGACCAGAGGCTCATACACCTCACCCCACATATGTTTCCTTGCCATAGATCACATTCTTGGATTTCTGGTGGAGACCATTTCTTGGTCAAAAATCCGTAGGTGTTAGCCTTCGGTATTATTGTAAATGGTCATTCATGGCTATTTTCGACAACAATGTGGGTTGTGTGGCCATTGATCATCGACCCGAGGCTCATACACCTCACCCCACATATGTTTCCTTGTCATAGATCACATTCTTAGATTTCTGGTGGAGACCATTTCTTGGTCAAAAATCCGTAGGTCTTAGCCTCTAATATTATTGAAAATGGTCGCTCATGGCTATTTTCATAAAAAATGGGGGTTGTGTGGCCATTTATCATCGACTAGAGGCTCATAAATCTCACCCCTCATATGTTTCCTTGCCATAGATCACATTCTTGGATTTCTGATGGAGACCATTTCTTGGTCAAAAACTCGTACGTGTTAGCCTTCGGTATTATTGAAAATGGTCATTCATGGCTATTTTCGGCAAAATGGGGGTTCTGTGGCCATTGATCATCGACCAGAGGCTTGTACACCTCACCCCACATATGTTTCCTTGCCATAGATCACATTCTTGGATTTCTGGTGGAGACCATTTCTTGGGCAAAAATCCGAATGTGTTAGCCTTTGGTATTTTTGAAAATGGTCATTCATGGCTATTTTCGACAAAAATGGGGGTTGTGTGGCCATTGATCTTCGACCAGAGGCTCATACACCTCACTACACATATGTTTCCTTGCCATAGATGACATTCTTGGATTTATGGTGGAGACCATTTCTTGGTCAAAAATCCGTAGGTGTTAGCCTTCAGTGTCATTGAAAATGGTCGTTCATGGCTATTTTCGACAAAAAATTAGGGTTGTGTGGCCATTGATCGTCGACCAGAGGCTCATACACCTCACCCCACATATGTTTCCTTGCCATAGATCACATTCTTGGATTTCTGGTGGAGACCATTTCTTGGTCAAAAATCCGTAGGTGTTAGCCTTCGGTATTATTGAAAATGGTCGTTCATGGCTATTTTCGACAAAAATGGGGGTTGTGTGGCCATTGATCATCGACCAGACGCTCATACACCTCACCCCACATATGTTTCCTTGCCATAGATCACATTCTTGGATTTCTGGTGGAGACCATTTCTTGGTCTAGAATCCATAGGTGTTAGCCTCTAGTATTATTGAAAATGGTCGGTCATGGCTATTTTCAAGGTCGCTCATGGCTATTTTCATAAAAAATGGGGGTTGTGTGGCCATTTATCATCGACTAGAGGCTCATAAACCTCACCCCACATATATTTCCTTGCCATAGATCACATTCTTGGATTTCTGGTGGAGACCATTTCTTGGTTAAAAACTTGTACGTGTTAGCCTTCGGTATTATTGAAAATGGTCGTTCATGGCTATTTTCGGCAAAATGGGGGTTGTGTGGCCATTGATCATCGACTAGAGGCTCGTACACCTCACCCCACATATGTTTCCTTGCCATAGATCACATTCTTGGATTTCTGGTGGAGACCATTTCTTGGTCAAAAATCCGTACGTGTTAGCCTTTGGTATTTTTGAAAATGGTCATTCATGGCTATTTTCGACAAAAATGGGGGTTGTGTGGCCATTGATCTTCGACCAGAGGCTCATACACCTCACTACACATATGTTTCCTTGCCATAGATCACATTCTTGGATTTATGGTGGAGACCATTTCTTGGTCAAAAATCCGTAGGTGTTAGCCTTCAGTGTCATTGAAAATGGTCGTTCATGGCTATTTTCGACAAAAATTAGGGTTGTGTGGCCATTGATCGTCGACCAGAGGCTCATACACCTCACCCCACATATGTTTACTTGCCATAGATCACATTCTTGGATTTCTGGTGGAGACCATTTCTTGGTCAAAAATCCGTAGGTGTTAGCCTTCGGTATTATTGAAAATGGTCGTTCATGGCTATTTTCGACAAAAATGGGGGTTGTGTGGCCATTGATCATCGACCAGACGCTCATACACCTCACCCCACATATGTTTCCTTGCCATAGATCACATTCTTGGATTTCTGGTGGAGACCATTTCTTGGTCTAAAATCCGTAGGTGTTAGCCTCTAGTATTATTGAAAATGGTCGCTCATGGCTATTTTCAAGGTCGCTCATGGCTATTTTCATAAAAAATGGGGGTTGTGTGGCCATTTATCATCGACTAGAGGCTCATAAACCTCACCCCACATATGTTTCCTTGCCATAGATTACATTCTTGGATTTCTGATGGAAACCATTTCTTGGTTAAAAACTCGTACGTGTTAGCCTTCGGTATTATTGAAAATGGTCATTCATGGCTATTTTCGGCAAAATGGGGGTTGTGTGGCCATTGATCGTCGACCAGAGGCTCATACACCTCACCCCACATATGTTTCCTTGTCGTAGATAACATTCTTGGATTTCTGGTGGAGACCATTTCTTGGTCAAAAATCCGTAGGTGTTAGCCTTCGATATTATTGAAAATGGTCGTTCATGGCTATTTTCGACAAAAATGGGGGTTGTGTGGCCATTGATCATCGACCAGAGGCTCATACACCTCACCCCACATATGTTTCCTTGCCATAGATCACATTCTTGGATTTCTGGTGGAGACCATTTCTTGGTCAAAAATCCGTAGGTGTTAGCCTTCGATATTATTGTAAATGGTCATTCATGGCTATTTTCGACAAAAATGGGGGTTGTGTGACCATTGATCATCGACCAGAGGCTCATACACCTCACCCCACATATGTTTCCTTGCCATAGATCACATTCTTAGATTTATGGTGGAGACCATTTCTTGGTCAAAAATCCGTAGGTGTTAGCCTTCAGTGTCATTGAAAATTGTCGTTCATGGCTATTTTCGACAAAAATTAGGGTTGTGTGGCCATTGATCGTCGACCAGAGGCTCATACACCTCACCCCACATATGTTTCCTTTCCATAGATCACATCCTTGGATTTCTGGTGGAGACCATTTCTTGGTCAAAAATCCGTAGGTGTTAGCCTTCGGTATTATTGTAAATGGTCATTCATGGCTATTTTCGACAAAAATGGGGGTTGTGTGGCCATTGATCATCGACCAGACACTCATACACCTCACCCCACATATGTTTCCTTGCCATAGATCACATTTTTGGATTTTTGGTGGAGACCATTTCTTGGTCAAAAACTCGTACGTGTTAGCCTTCGGTATTATTGAAAATGGTCGTTCATGGCTATTTTCGGCAAAATGGGGGTTCTGTGGCCATTGATCATCGACCAGAGGCTCGTACACCTCACCCCACATATGTTTCCTTTCCATAGATCACATTTTTGGATTTCTGGTGGAGACCATTTCATGGTCAAAAATCCGTAGGTGTTAGCCTTCGGTATTATTGTAAATGGTCATTCATGGCTATTTTCGACAAAAATGGGGGTTGTGTGGCCATTGATCATCGACCAGACGCTCATACACCTCACCCCAGATATGTTTCCTTGCCATAGATCACATTCTTGGATTTCTGGTGGAGACCATTTCTTGGTCAAAAATCCGTAGGTGTTAGCCTTCGGTATTATTGAAAATGGTCGTTCATGGCTATTTTCGACAAAAATGGGGGTTGTGTGGCCATTGATCATCGACCAGAGGCTCATACACCTCACCCCACATATGTTTCCTTGCCATAGATCACATTCTTGGATTTCTGGTGGAGACCATTTCTTGGTCAAAAATCCGTAGGTGTTAGCCTTCGGTATTATTAAAAATTGTCGTTCATGGCTATTTTCGACAAAAATGGGGGTTGTGTGGCCATTGATCATCGACCAGAGGCTCATACACCTCACCCCACATATGTTTCCTTGCCATAGATCACATTCTTGGATTTCTGGTGGAGACCATTTCTTGGTCAAAAATCCGTAGGTGTTAGCCTTCGGTATTATTGTAAATGGTCATTCATGGCTATTTTCGACAAAAATGGGGGTTGTGTGGCCATTGATCATCGACCAGAGGCTCATACACCTCACCCCACATATGTTTCCTTGCCATAGATCACATTCTTAGATTTATGGTGGAGACCATTTCTTGGTCAAAAATCCGTAGGTGTTAGCCTTCAGTGTCATTGAAAATTGTCGTTCATGGCTATTTTCGACAAAAATTAGGGTTGTGTGGCCATTGATCGTCGACCAGAGGCTCATACACCTCACCCCACATATGTTTCCTTTCCATAGATCACATCCTTTGATTTCTGGTGGAGACCATTTCTTGGTCAAAAATCCGTAGGTGTTAGCCTTCGGTATTATTGTAAATGGTCATTCATGGCTATTTTCGACAAAAATGGGGGTTGTGTGGCCATTGATCATCGACCAGACACTCATACACCTCACCCCACATATGTTTCCTTGCCATAGATCACATTTTTGGATTTTTGGTGGAGACCATTTCTTGGTCAAAAACTCGTACGTGTTAGCCTTCGGTATTATTGAAAATGGTCGTTCATGGCTATTTTCGGCAAAATGGGGGTTCTGTGGCCATTGATCATCGACCAGGGGCTCGTACACCTCACCCCACATATGTTTCCTTTCCATAGATCACATTTTTGGATTTCTGGTGGAGACCATTTCATGGTCAAAAATCCGTAGGTGTTAGCCTTCGGTATTATTGTAAATGGTCATTCATGGCTATTTTCGACAAAAATGGGGGTTGTGTGGCCATTGATCATCGACCAGACGCTCATACACCTCACCCCAGATATGTTTCCTTGCCATAGATCACATTCTTGGATTTCTGGTGGAGACCATTTCTTGGTCAAAAATCCGTAGGTGTTAGCCTTCGGTATTATTGAAAATGGTTGTTCATGGCTATTTTCGACAAAAATGGGGGTTGTGTGGCCATTGATCATCGACCAGAGGCTCATACACCTCACCCCACATATGTTTCCTTGCCATAGATCACATTCTTGGATTTCTGGTGGAGACCATTTCTTGGTCAAAAATCCGTAGGTGTTAGCCTTCGGTATTATTGAAAATTGTCGTTCATGGCTATTTTCGACAAAAATGGGGGTTGTGTGGCCATTGATCATCGACCAGACGCTCATACACCTCACCCCACATATGTTTCCTTGCCATAGATCACATTCTTGGATTTCTGGTGGAGACCATTTCTTGGTCTAAAATCCATAGCTGTTAGCCTCTAGTATTATTGAAAATGGTCGCTCATGGCTATTTTCAAGGTCGCTCATGGCTATTTTCATAAAAAATGGGGGTTGTGTGGCCATTTATCATCGACTAGAGGCTCATAAACCTCGCCCCACATATGTTTCCTTGCCATAGATCACATTCTTGGATTTTTGGTGGAGACCATTTCTTGGTTAAAAACTCGTACGTGTTAGCCTTCGGTATTATTGAAAATGGTCGTTCATGGCTATTTTCGGCAAAATGGGGGTTGTGTGGCCATTCATTATCGACTAGAGGCTCGTACACCTCACCCCACATATGTTTCCTTGCCATAGATCACATTCTTGGATTTCTGGTGGAGACCGTTTCTTGGTCAAAAATCCGTACGTGTTAGCCTTTGGTATTTTTGAAAATGGTCATTCATGGCTATTTTCGACAAAAATGGGGGTTGTGTGGCCATTGATCTTCGACCAGAGGCTCATACACCTCACTACACATATGTTTCCTTGCCATATATCACATTCTTGGATTTATGGTGTGAGAGCACCTAGAGGGGGGGGGTGAATAGGTGATCCTGTAAAAACTTAACTTATAGCCACAAAAACTTGTTAGAGGTTAGCACAATAATTGCCAAGTGACTAAAGAGAAGATCTTGCACAATACGACAATCACAGAGAATTCAACACAGAGGAGACACGGTGATTTATCCCGTGGTTCGGCCAAGTACAAAACTTGCCTACTCCACGTTGTGGCGTCCCAACGGACGAGGGTTGCAATCAACCCCTCTCAAGCGGTCCAAAGACCCACTTGAATACCACAGTATTTTGCCTTGCTTATCTTTATCCCACTTGCGAGGAATCTCCACAAATTGGAGTCTCTCGCCCTTACACTTAAGATTCACAAAGAAGCACGGAGTAAGGGAGGGAAGCAACACACACAAATCCACAGCGAAACGCGCACACACACGGCCAAGATTCGAGCTCAAAGACTATCTCACAGTTTCTCACAAGAACAGAGCTCGAATCACTTAGAATCACAAACGGATGCGCAAAGACTAAGTGTGGATGATCAAGTATGCTCAAAGGTTGCTTGGTATACTCCTCCATGCGCCTAGGGGCCCCTTTTATAGCCCCAAGGCAGCTAGGAGCCGTTGAGAACAATTCTGGAAGGCCATCCTTGCCTTCTGTCGTCGGGCGCACCGGACAGTCCGGTGCACACCGGACACTGTCCGGTGCCCGATTTATTTCCATAAACAGCGCATCTGACCGTTGCTGTCAGTTGCAGATCCGGGCGCCGTTGGCGCACCGGACATGTCCGGTGCACACCGGACAGTCCGGTGCCCCATTCCGACCGTTGGCTCGGCCACGTGTCGCGCGCCGATCGCGCGGCCGACCGTTGGCCCGGCCGACCGTTGGCTCACCGGACAGTCCGGTGCACACCGGACAGTCCGGTGAATTTTAGCCGAAGTCGCCGGAGAAAAACCCGAGAGCAGCTGGTTTGCTCCGCGCTGGTCTGGCGCACCGGACACTGTCCGGTGCACACCGGACAGTCCGGTGCCCCAGCCCGAAGCAGCCCTCCACTCCTCTTCTTCTTCCTGTTTCTAACACTTAGACAAGAATATTAGTACACAAACCAATGTACTAAGGCTTAGAAACATACCTTAACTTGTGATTTGCACTTTGTTCATCCTTGGGCATATTTTCACATTTGAGCACTTGTGTTTGCACTCAATCACCAAAATACTTAGAAATGGCCCAAAGGCACATTTCCCTTTCAATCTCCCCCTTTTTGGTGATTTATGCCAACACAACATAAAGCAAGTGGGACAAGTGCAAAACTACTTCAAATAAAAACTAACTTTGAGTTTTATTCAATTTTGGCATATATGGATCATCCTTTGCCACCACTTGGTTTGTTTTTGCAAATCAAACTCAAATCTCTATCTCTAAGTCAAACACACATGTTGAAGCATAAAGAGAGTCATTCCAAAGAAATTTGACCACGGATTTCAAAAACTCCCCCTTTTTCCCATAATCAACATTTCTCCCCACAAGAAGCCAACTTTTGACAAAAGAGACAATACAAGAGTTTTGACAAACCAAAAGCTCTATTATACTTTTTCAAAATTTCTCAAGTGGTAGCTGATCCATTTATTGCTTTGGCCTTTATTTTCTCCCCCTTTGGCATCAAGCACCAAAACGGGATCAATCTTGGCCCTTTTAACCCCATTGCCTCACCAAAGTCTTCAATTAAGAGCAAATGGCAATAAGATTTCATGAGATGAACTTGGAATTAGTTACCCTCTCATCGGAGTGCAGTGGAAGTCTTGCATGGTCCAAGTCCACCTTTTCCCTTTCAATCCTCCTTCGAGACTAGATCAAGCAAACTCAAGCATATGGTTAGTCTCAAAGGGTCAAGTTGTAACACATCTCCCCCTAAACATGTGCATTACTTTGCAATGGACTTGTGAGGTCCATGGAGTGTTTGTACAACTTCAGCACCATAATAAGCAACAAAATGCAGAATGAACATGATCAAGGGCATAAACACATGTATGCTACAATTCAATCCAAGTTCCGCGAATCTAAGACATTTAGCTCACTACGCAGCCTGCAAAAGGTCTTCTCATTTAGAGGCTTGGTAAAGATATCGGCTATCTGGTTCTCGGTGCTAACATGAAACACTTCGATATCTCCCTTTTGCTGGTGGTCTCTCAAAAAGTGATGCCGGATGTCTATGTGCTTTGTGCGGCTGTGTTCAACAAGATTTTCCGCCATGCGGATAGCACTCTCATTATCACATAGGAGTGGGACTTTGCTCAGATTGTAGCCAAAGTCCCTGAGGGTTTGCCTCATCCAAAGTAGTTGCGCGCAACACTGTCCTGCGGCAACATACTCGGCCTCAGCGGTGGATAGGGCAACGGAGGTTTGTTTCTTAGAGTTCCATGACACCAGGGACCTTCCTAAGAATTGGCACGTCCCCGATGTGCTCTTCCTATCGACCTTACATCCAGCATAGTCGGAATCTGAGTATCCAACTAAGTCAAAGGTAGACCCCTTTGGATACCAGAGCCCGAAGCAAGGCGTAGCAACCAAATATCTAAGAATTCGCTTCACCGCCACTAAGTGACACTCCTTAGGATCGGATTGAAATCTAGCACACATGCATACGCTAAGCATAATGTCCGGTCTACTAGCACATAAATAAAGCAAAGAACCTATCATTGACCGGTATGCTTTTTGATCAACGGACTTACCTCCTTTGTTGAGGTCGGTGTGTCCGTCGGTTCCCATCGGCGTCTTTGCGGGCTTGGCGTCCTTCATCCCAAACCGCTTTAGCAGATCTTGCGTGTACTTCGTTTGGGAGATGAAGGTGCCGTCCTTGAGTTGCTTCACTTGGAACCCAAGGAAGTAGTTCAACTCGCCCATCATTGACATCTCGAATTTCTGCGTCATCACCCTGCTAAACTCCTCACAAGACTTTTGGTTAGTAGAACCAAATATTATGTCATCGACATAAATTTGGCACACAAACAAATCACCATTACAAGTCTTAGTAAAAAGAGTTGGATCGGCTTTCCCAACCTTGAAAGCATTAGCAATTAAGAAATCTCTAAGGCATTCATACCATGCTCTTGGGGCTTGCTTAAGTCCATAGAGCGCCTTAGAGAGCTTACACACGTGGTCGGGGTACCGTTCATCCTCGAAGCCAGGGGGTTGCTCCACGTACACCTCCTCCTTTATTGGCCCGTTGAGGAACGCGCTCTTCACATCCATTTGGAACAACCTGAAAGAATGGTGAGCGGCATATGCTAGCAAGATACGAATTGATTCTAGCCTAGCCACAGGAGCAAAAGTCTCCTCGAAATCCAAACCTGCGACTTGGGCATAACCTTTTGCCACAAGTCGAGCCTTGTTTCTCGTCACCACCCCGTGCTCGTCCTGTTTGTTGCGGAACACCCACTTGGTTCCCACAACATTTTGCTTCGGACGAGGCACCAGCGTCCAAACTTCATTGCGCTTGAAGTTGTTGAGCTCCTCCTGCATGGCCAATACCCAATCCGGATCTAGCAAGGCCTCCTCTACCCTGAAAGGCTCAATAGAAGAGACAAAGGAGTAATGCTCACAAAAATTAACTAGTCGAGATCGAGTAGTTACTCCCTTGCTAATGTCACCCAGAATTTGATCGACGGGATGATCCCTTTGAATCATCGCTCGAACTTGGGTTGGAGGTGCCGGTAGCGCTTCTTCCTCCATCACTTGATCACCTTGTGCTCCCCCTTGATCAAGCGCCTCCACTTGAGGTACCTGTTCGTCATCTTCGGTTGGGAGTTGCACCATAGTTGAGGAAGAAGGTTGATCTCGTTCATCTCGTTCCTGTGGCCGCACTTCTCCAATCGCCATGGTGCGTATAGCGGCCGTCGGAACATCTTCTTCATCTACATCATCACAATCAACAACTTGCTCTCTTGGAGAGCCATTAGTCTCATCAAATACAACGTCGCTAGAGACTTCAACCAAACCCGATGATTTGTTGAAGACTCTATACGCCTTTGTATTTGAGTCATAACCTAATAAAAACCCTTCTACAGCTTTGGGAGCAAACTTAGAATTTCTACCCTTCTTCACTAGAATGTAGCATTTACTCCCAAATACACGAAAGTACGATACATTGGGTTTGTTACCGGTTAGTAGCTCATACGACGTCTTCTTGAGGAGGCGATGAAGGTAGACCCTGTTGATGGTGTGGCAAGCAGTGTTAACGGCTTCCGTCCAAAAGCACTCGGGGGTCTTGAACTCTCCTAGCATCGTCCTCGCCATATCGATGAGCGTCCTGTTCTTCCTCTCTACCACACCATTTTGCTGTGGTGTGTAGGGAGCGGAGAACTCGTGCTTGATCCCTTCCTCTTCAAGGAACTCCTCCACTTGAAGGTTCTTGAACTCGGATCCGTTGTCGCTCCTTATCTTCTTCACTTTGAGCTCAAACTCATTTTGAGCTCTCCTGAGGAAGCGTTTGAGGGTCCCTTGGGTTTCGGACTTTTCCTGCAAAAAGAACACCCAAGTGAAGCGGGAAAAGTCATCAACAATAACTAGACCATACTTACTCCCTCCTATGCTCAGATAGGCGACGGGTCCGAAGAGGTCCATATGCAGCAGCTCCAGAGGTCTTGAAGTGGTCATCACATTCTTGCTGTGATGTGCTCCTCCCACTTGTTTACCTGCTTGACAAGCTGCACAAGGTCTATCTTTTTCGAATTGAACATTAGTTAGACCTATCACGTGTTCTCCCTTTAGAAGCTTGTGAAGGTTCTTCATCCCCACATGTGCTAAGCGGCGATGCCACAGCCAGCCCATGCTAGTCTTAGCTATTAAGCATGCATCTAGACCGGCCTCTTCTTTTGCAAAATCAACTAAATAAAGTTTGCCGTCTAATACACCCTTAAAAGCTAGTGAACCATCACTTCTTCTAAAGACAGACACATCTACATTTGTAAATAGACAGTTATACCCCATATGACATAATTGACTAACAGATAGCAAATTATATCCAAGACTCTCTACTAAAAATACATTAGAGATAGAATGCTCATTAGAAATCGCAATTTTACCTAACCCCTTTACCTTGCCTTGATTCCCATCACCGAATATAATTGAATCTTGGGAATCCTTATTCTTGACGTAGGAGGTGAACATCTTCTTCTCCCCCGTCATATGGTTTGTGCATCCGCTGTCGATAATCCAGCTTGAACCCCCGGATGCATAAACCTGCAAGGCAAATTTAGGCTTGGGACTTAGGTACCCAACTCTTGTTGGGTCCTACAAGGTTAGTCACAATTTCCTTAGGGACCCAAATGCAAGTTTTATCACTTTTGCATTTTGCCCCTAACTTCCTAGCAATTACTTTTCTATCCTTTCTACAAATTGCAAAGGAAGCATTCAAAGCACAATAAATTGTAGAGGGTTCATTCACTACTTTTCTATGAACATTTGCAACATTTCTTTTAGGAACAACATTTCTCCTATTAACATTTCTATCATACACATAAGAAGAACTAGGAGCAAACATGGCATGAGAATCATAAACATATGAATCAAAAGCATCATAACTTCTATTTACATTTCTAGTTTGTCTTCTATCATGATACAAAAAGGCATGGTTCCTTTTAGCACTAGTAGCCATAGGGGCCTTCCCTTTCTCCTTGGCGGGAATGGGAGCCTTATGGCTTGTTAAGTTCTTGGCTTCCCTCTTGAAGCCAAGTCCATCCTTAATTGAGGGGTGTCTACCAACCGTGTAGGCATCCCTAGCAAATTTTAGTTTTTCAAAATCGCTTTTGCTAGTCTTAAGTTGAGCATTGAGACTAGCCACTTCATCATTTAGTTTTGAAATTGAAACTAAGTGTTCACTACAAGCATTAACATCAAAATCCTTACACCTAGTGCAAATTGTAATATTTTCAACACAAGAGTTACTTGCTACTTCTAGTTTAGCAGTTAATACATTAATTTCACCTTTTAAAGAAGAAATGGTTTCATTACAAGTAGAAAGTTCACAAGAGAGTATTCCATTTCTTTTAACTTCTAGAGCAAGTGAATTTTGAGCACTAACAAATTTATCATGCTCTTCATATAAAAGGTCTTCTTGTTTCTCTAAGATTCTATCCTTTTCATTTAAGGCATCAATCAGCTCATTAATCTTAGCTATCTTAGTTCTATCCAATCCCTTGAATAAACTAGAGTAATCAATTTCATCCTCACTAGATTCATCATCACTAGAAGAATCATAAGTATTAGCATTACGAGTGATTACCTTCTTTTCCCTTGCCATGAGGCAAGTGTGATGCTCGTTGGGGAAGAGAGCCGATTTGTTGAAGGCAGTGGCGGCGAGTCCCTCATTGTCGGAGTCGGAGGAGGAGCAATCCGAATCCCACTCCTTTCCGAGATGCGCCTCGCCCTTGGCCTTCTTGTAATTGCTTGGCTGCCCCTTGTGACCCTTCAGCACCGTCTTGAATCTTTTGATGATAAGAGCCATCTCTTCATCATTGAGCCCGGCCGCCTCAACTTGCGCCACCTTGCTAGGTAGCGACTCCTTGCTCCTTGTTGCCTTTAGAGCAATGGGTTGAGACTCGTGGAGTGGACCGTTCAACGCGTCGTCGACGTATCTTGCCTCCTTGATCATCATCCGCCCGCTCACGAATTTTCCAAGTACTTCTTCGGGCGTCATCATCGTGTACCTGGGATTCTCACGAATATTGTTCACGAGATGAGGATCAAGAACGGTAAATGACCTGAGCATTAGGCGGACGACGTCGTGATCCGTCCAACGCGTGCTTCCGTAGCTCCTTATCTTGTTGATAAGGGTCTTGAGCCGGTTGTAAGTTTGAGTTGGCTCTTCTCCCCTTATCATGGCGAATCGTCCAAGCTCGCCCTCCACCAACTCCATCTTGGTGAGCATGGTGATGTCGTTCCCCTCGTGAGAGATCTTGAGGGTGTCCCATATCTGCTTGGCATTGTCCAAGCCGCTCACCTTATTGTACTCTTCCCTGCACAAAGATGCTAAGAGAACAGTAGTAGCTTGTGCATTTTTATGAATTTGTTCATTGATAAACATAGGGCTATCCGAGCTATCAAATTTCATTCCATTCTCTACAATCTCCCATATGCTTGGATGGAGAGAGAATAAATGACTACGCATTTTGTGACTCCAAAATCCGTAGTCCTCCCCATCAAAGTGTGGAGGTTTACCAAGAGGAATGGAAAGCAAATGCGAGTTCGAACTATGTGGAATACGAGAATAATCAAATGAAAAGTTCGAATTGACCGTCTTCCTGTAGTCGTTGTCGTCGTCCTTTTGGGAAGAAGAGGACTCATCGCTGTCGTAGTAGACGATCTCCTTGATGCGTCTTGTCTTCTTCTTCTTCCCATCTTTTCGCTTGTGGCCCGAGCCCGAGTTGTTGGACTTGTCATCCCTTGGCTCGTTGACGAAAGACTCCTTCTCCTTGTCGTTGATCACAATTCCCTTCCCCTTAGGATCCATCTCTTCGGGCGGTTAGTCCTTTTCTTGAAGAGAACGGCTCTGATACCAATTGAGAGCACCTAGAGGGGGGGGGGGTGAATAGGTGATCCTGTAAAAACTTAACTTATAGCCACAAAAACTTGTTAGAGGTTAGCACAATAATTGCCAAGTGACTAAAGAGAAGATCTTGCACAATACGACAATCACAGAGAATTCAACACAGAGGAGACACGGTGATTTATCCCGTGGTTCGGCCAAGTACAAAACTTGCCTACTCCACGTTGTGGCGTCCCAACGGACGAGGGTTGCAATCAACCCCTCTCAAGCGGTCCAAAGACCCACTTGAATACCACAGTATTTTGCCTTGCTTATCTTTATCCCACTTGCGAGGAATCTCCACAAATTGGAGTCTCTCGCCCTTACACTTAAGATTCACAAAGAAGCACGGAGTAAGGGAGGGAAGCAACACACACAAATCCACAGCGAAACGCGCACACACACGGCCAAGATTCGAGCTCAAAGACTATCTCACAGTTTCTCACAAGAACAGAGCTCGAATCACTTAGAATCACAAACGGATGCGCAAAGACTGAGTGTGGATGATCAAGTATGCTCAAAGGTTGCTTGGTATACTCCTCCATGCGCCTAGGGGCCCCTTTTATAGCCCCAAGGCAGCTAGGAGCCGTTGAGAACAATTCTGGAAGACCATCCTTGCCTTCTGTCGTCGGGCGCACCGGACAGTCCGGTGCACACCGGACACTGTCCGGTGCCCGATTTATTTCCATAAACAGCGCATCTGACCGTTGCTGTCAGTTGCAGATCCGGGCGCCGTTGGCGCACCGGACATGTCCGGTGCACACCGGACAGTCCGGTGCCCCATTCCGACCGTTGGCTCGGCCACGTGTCGCGCGCCGATCGCGCGGCCGACCGTTGGCCCGGCCGACCGTTGGCTCACCGGACAGTCCGGTGCACACCGGACAGTCCGGTGCACACCGGACAGTCCGGTGCACACCGGACAGTCCGGTGAATTTTAGCCGAAGTCGCCGGAGAAAAACCCGAGAGCAGCTGGTTTGCTCCGCGCTGGTCTGGCGCACCGGACACTGTCCGGTGCACACTGGACAGTCCGGTGCCCCAGCCCGAAGCAGCCCTCCACTCCTCTTCTTCTTCCTGTTTCTAACACTTAGACAAGAATATTAGTACACAAACCAATGTACTAAGGCTTAGAAACATACCTTAACTTGTGATTTGCACTTTGTTCATCCTTGGGCATATTTTCACATTTGAGCACTTGTGTTTGCACTCAATCACCAAAATACTTAGAAATGGCCCAAAGGCACATTTCCCTTTCATGGTGGAGACCATTTCTTGGTCAAAAATCCGTAGGTGTTAGCCTTCAGTGTCATTGAAAATGGTCGTTCATGGCTATTTTCGACAAAAATTAGGGTTGTGTGGCCATTGATCGTCGACAAGAGGCTCATACACCTCACACCACATATGTTTCCTTGCCATAGATCACATTCTTGGATTTCTGGTGGAGACCATTTCTTGGTCAAAAATCCTTAGGTGTTAGCCTTCGGTATTATTGAAAATGGTCGTTCATGGCTATTTTCGACAAAAATGGGGGTTGTGTGGCCATTGATCATCGACCAGACGCTCATACACCTCACCCCACATATGTTTCCTTGCCATAGATCACATTCAAGGATTTCTGGTGGAGACCATTTCTTGGTCTAAAATCCGTAGGTGTTATCCTCTAGTATTATTGAAAATGGTCGCTCATGGCTATTTTCAAGGTCGCTCATGGCTATTTTCATAAAAAATGGGGGTTGTGTGGCCATTTATCATCGACTAGAGCCTCATAAACCTCACCCCACATATGTTTCCTTGCCATAGATTACATTCTTGGATTTCTGGTGGAAACCATTTCTTGGTTAAAAACTCGTACGTGTTAGCCTTCGGTATTATTGAAAATGGTCATTCATGGCTATTTTTGGCAAAATGGGGGTTGTGTGGCCATTGATCATCAACCAGAGGCTCGTACACCTCAACCCACATATGTTTCCTTGCCATAGATCATATTCTTGGATTTTTGGTGGAGACCATTTCTTGGTCAAAAACTCGTACGTGTTAGCCTTCGGTATTATTGAAAATGGTCGTTCATGGCTATTTTCGGCAAAATGGGGGTTTTGTGGCCATTGATCATCGACCAAAGGCTCGTACACCTCACCCCACATATGTTTCCTTTCCATAGATCACATTCTTGGATTTCTGGTGGAGACCATTTCTTGGTCAAAAATCCGTAGGTGTTAGCCTTCGGTATTATTGTAAATGGTCATTCATGGCTATTTTCGACAAAAATGGGGGTTGTGTGGCCATTGATCATCGACCAGACGCTCATACACCTCACCCCACATATGTTTCCTTGCCATAGATCACATTCTTGGATTTCTGGTGGAGACCATTTCTTGGTCAAAAATCCGTAGGTGCTAGCCTTCGGTATTATTGAAAATGGTCGTTCATGGCTATTTTCGACAAAAATGGGGGTTGTGTGGCCATTGATCATCGACCAGAGGCTCATACACCTCACCCCACATATGTTTCCTTGCCATAGATCACATTCTTGGATTTCTGGTGGAGACCATTTCTTGGTCAAAAATCCGTAGGTGTTAGCCTTTGGTATTATTGAAAATGGTCGGTCATGGCTATTTTCGACAAAAATGGGGGTTGTGTGGCCATTGATCATCGACCAGACGCTCATACACCTCACCCCACATATGTTTCCTTGTCATAGATCACATTCTTGGATTTCTGGTGGAGACCATTTCTTGGTCTAAAATCCATAGGTGTTAGCCTCTAGTATTATTGAAAATGGTCGCTCATGGCTATTTTCAAGGTCGCTCATGGCTATTTTCATAAAAAATGGGGGTTGTGTGGCCATTTATCATCGACTAGAGGCTCATAAACCTCACCCCACATATGTTTCCTTGCCATAGATTACATTCTTGGATTTCTGGTGGAAACCATTTTTTGGTTAAAAACTCGTACGTGTTAGCCTTCGGTATTATTGAAAATGGTCATTCATGGCTATTTTCGGCAAAATGGGGGTTGTGTGGCCATTGATCATCAACCAGAGGCTCGTACACCTCACCCCACATATATTTCCTTGCCATAGATCACATTCTTGGATTTCTGGTGGAGACCATTTCTTGGTTAAAAATCCGTACGTGTTAGCCTTTGGTATTTTTGAAAATGGTCATTCATGGCTATTTTCGACAAAAATGGGGGTTGTGTGGCCATTGATCATCGACTAGAGGCTCATACACCTCACCCCACATATGTTTCCTTGCCATAGATCACATTCTTGGATTTCTGGTGCAGACATTTCTTGGTCAAAAATCCGTAGGTGTTAGCCTTCGGTATTATTGAAAATGGTCGTTCATGGCTATTTTCGACAAAAATGGGGGTTGTGTGGCCATTGATCATCGACCAGACGCTCATACACCTCACCCCACATATGTTTCCTTGCCATAGATCACATTCTTGGATTTCTGGTGGAGACCATTTCTTGGTCTAAAATCCGTAGGTGTTAGCCTCTAGTATTATTGAAAATGGTCGCTCATGGCTATTTTCAAGGTCGCTCATGGCTATTTTCATAAAAAATGGGGGTTGTGTGGCCATTTATCATCGACTAGAGGCTCATAAACCTCACCCCACATATGTTTCCTTGCCATATATTACATTCTTGGATTTCTGGTGGAAACCATTTCTTGGTTAAAAACTCGTACGTGTTAGCCTTCGGTATTATTGAAAATGGTCATTCATAGCTATTTTCGGCAAAATGGGGGTTGTGTGGCCATTGATCATCAACCAGAGGCTCATACACCTCACCCCACATATGTTTCCTTGCCATAGATCACATTCTTGGATTTCTGGTGGAGACCATTTCTTGGTCAAAAATCCGTAGGTGTTAGCCTTCGGTATTATTGAAAATGGTCGTTCATGGCTATTTTCGACAAAAATGGGGGTTGTGTGGCCATTGATCATCGACTAGAGGCTCATACACCTCACCCCACATATGTTTCCTTGCCATAGATCACATTCTTGGATTTCTGGTGGAGACCATTTCTTGGTCAAAAATCCGTAGGTGTTAGCCTTCGGTATTATTGAAAATGGTCGTTCATGGCTATTTTTGACAAAAATGGGGGTGTGTGGCCATTGATCATCGACCAGATGCTCATACACCTCACCCCACATATGTTTCCTTGCCATAGATCACATTCTTGGATTTCTGGTGGAGACCATTTCTTGGTCTAAAATCCGTAGGTCTTAGCCTCTAGTATTATTGAAAATGGTCGCTCATGGCTATTTTCATAAAAAATGGGGGTTGTGTGGCCATTTATCATCACCTAGAGGCTCATAAACCGCACCCCACATATGTTTCCTTGCCATAGATCACATTCTTGGATTTCTGGTGGAGACCATTTCTTGGTTAAAAACTCGTACGTGTTAGCCTTCGGTATTATTGAAAATGGTCGTTCATGGCTATTTTCGGCAAAATGGGGGTTGTGTGGCCATTGATCACCGACCAGAGGATCATACACCTCACCCCACATATGTTTCCTTGCCATAGATCACATTCTTGGATTCCTGGTGGAGACCATTTCTTGGTCAAAAATCCATACGTGTTAGCCTTTGGTATTTTTGAAAATGGTCATTCATGGTTATTTTCGACAAAAATGGGGGTTGTGTGGCCATTGATCATCGACTAGAGGCTCATACACCTCACCCCACATATGTTTCCTTGCCATAGATCACATTCTTGGATTTCTGGTGGAGACCATTTCTTGGTCAAAAATCCGTAGGTGTTAGCCTTCGGTATTATTGAAAATGGTCGTTCATGGCTATTTTCGACAAAAATGGGGGTTGTGTGGCCATTGATCATCGACCAGACGCTCATACACCTCACCCCACATTTGTTTCCTTGCCATAGATCACATTCTTGGATTTCTGGTGGAGACCATTTCTTGGTCTAAAATCCGTAGGTGTTAGCCTCTAGTATTATTGAAAATGGTCGCTCATGGCTATTTTCAAGGTCGCTCATGGCTATTTTCATAAAAAATGGGGGTTGTGTGGCCATTTATCATCGACTAGGGGCTCATAAACCTCACCCCACATATGTTTCCTTGCCATAGATTACATTCTTGGATTTCTGGTGGAAACCATTTCTTGGTTAAAAACGCGTACGTGTTAGCCTTCAGTATTATTGAAAATGGTCATTCATGGCTATTTTCGGCAAAATGGGGGTTGTGTGGCCATTGATCGTCGACCAGAGGCTCATACACCTCACCCCACATATGTTTCCTTGTTGTAGATCACATTCTTGGATTTCTGGTGGAGACCATTTCTTGGTCAAAAAACCGTAGGTGTTAGCCTTCGATATTATTGAAAATGGTCGTTCATGGCTATTTTCGACAAAAATGGGGGTTGTGTGGCCATTGATCATCGACTAGAGGCTCATACACCTCACCCCACATATGTTTCCTTGCCATAGATCACATTCTTGGATTTCTGGTGGAGACCATTTCTTGGTCAAAAACTCGTACGTGTTAGCCTTCGGTATTATTGAAAATGTCGTTCATGGCTATTTTCGGCAAAATGGGGGTTCTGTGGCCATTGATCATCGACCAGAGGCTCGTACACCTCACCCCACATATGTTTCCTTGCCATAGATCACATTCTTGGATTTCTGGTGGAGACCATTTCTTGGTCAAAAATCCGTAGGTGTTAGCCTTCGGTATTATTGAAAATGGTCGTTCATGGCTATTTTCGGCAAAATGGGGGTTCTGTGGCCATTGATCATCGACCAGAGGCTCGTACACCTCACCCCACATATGTTTCCTTGCCATAGATCACATTCTTGGATTTCTGGTGGAGACCATTTCTTGGTCAAAAATCCGTAGGTGTTAGCCTTCGGTATTATTGAAAATGGTCGTTCATGGCTATTTTCGACAAAAATGGGGGTTGTGTGGCCATTGATCATCGACCAGAGGCTCATACACCTCACCCCACATATGTTTCCTCGCCATAGATCACATTCTTGGATTTCTGGTGGAGACCATTTCTTGGTCAAAAATCCGTAGGTCTTAGCCTCTAATATTATTGAAAATGGTCGCTCATGGCTATTTTTGGGAAAATGGGGGTTCTGTGGCCATTGATCGTCAACCAGAGGCTCATACACCTCACCCCACATATGTTTCCTTGTCGTAGATCACATTCTTGGATTTCTGGTGGAGACCATTTCTTGGTCAAAAATCCGTAGGTGTTAGCCTTCGATATTATTGAAAATGGTCGTTCAAGGCTATTTTCGACAAAAATGGGGGTTGTGTGGCCATTGATCATCGACCAGAGGCTCATACACCTCACCCCACATATGTTTCCTTGCCATAGATCACATTCTTGGATTTCTGGTGGAGACCATTTCTTGGTCAAAAATCTGTAGGTGTTAGCCTTCGGTATTATTGAAAATGGTCGTTCATGGCTATTTTCGACAAAAATGGGGGTTGTGTGGCCATTGATCATCGACCAGACGCTCATACACCTCACCCCACATATGTTTCCTTGCCATAGATCACATTCTTGGATTTCTGGTGGGGACCATTTCTTGGTCTAAAATCCGTAGGTGTTAGCCTCTAGTATTATTGAAAATGGTCGCTCATGGCTATTTTCAAGGTCGCTCATGGCTATTTTCATAAAAAATGGGGGTTGTGTGGCCATTTTCATCGACTAGAGGTTCATAAACCTCACCCCACATATGTTTCCTTGCCATAGATCACATTCTTGGATTTCTGGTGGAGACCATTTCTTGGTCAAAAATCCGTACGTGTTAGCCTTTGGTATTTTTGAAAATGGTCGTTCATGGCTTGGTCGATGATCAATGGCCACACAACCCCCATTTTTTATGAAAATAGCCATGAGCGACCATTTTCAATAATACTAGAGGCTAAGACCTACGAATTTTTGACCAAGAAATGGTCTCCACCAGAAATCCAAGAATGTGATCTATGGCAAGGAAACATATGTGGGGTGAGGTGTATGAGCCTCTCGTCGATGATCAATGGCCACACAACCCCCATTTTTGTCGAAAATAGCCATGAATGACCATTTACAATAATACCGAAGGCTAACACCTACGAATTTTTGACCAAGAAATGGTCTCCACCAGAAATCCAAGAATGTGATCTATGGCAAGGAAACATATGTGGGGTGAGGTGTATGAGCCTATGGTCGATGATCAATGGCCACACAACCCCCATTTTTGTCGAAAATAGCCATGAACGACCATTTTCAATAATATCGAAGGCTAACACCTACGGATTTTTGACCAAGAAATGGTCTCCACCAGAAATCCAAGAATGTGATCTACGACAAGGAAACATATGTGGGGTGAGGTGTATGAGCCTGTTGGGGGCCTTCGGCTTCCGAAGGTCCTCAAAAACAGGATTTAACAGTATTTCTGGAGTATAATGTGTGAACAGGTATCTTCGGACTCAAGTCGGCGTCACAGTAGACCAGAATAGTACGAAGGTTGATACAGCGCCGAAGGTGTGAGCAGGAAAGCTTCGGCGTGGCAACAGAATGTGGAACCGACTTAAAGATGAAAAGGCCATTTAGACCTCGATAGATTACTATAGAATTATTATCAAGTGTAAAGGGCATGAATGTAATTCTGTATGGGTTGTGCCCCGTGCCTATAAATAGGTGAACAGTACCCCCGTACTGTTCACGCTGATTTGGCATTTACTTTTGCGTCACGCTTGTACTTTCATCCCCTTCAAGTTAAAGGTACATGCTGTAATCTTATCGATTACTTCTGTTTGTACATGATAATAAAACATAATTGTTTATGTTGTTCATTATATTCCTTATAGTTCATCCTTCATCATTATATAATGTATTTATGAAGGTATGCCCTTCATAACCTTCGTCCAAAAATCATTATATCCTGAGAGGAATAATGCTTCGAAGGACGAAGGACTTTACCGATTAACATTTTCTATGTTGCCTTGTTCCTGACTCATAGCATTCAAGAACAAGTCTCCAACATTGGCGCCCACCTCCGGTGAACTCACTTCCACTCTTTGAGTTTTTTGAACACCTTCGGCGATCATAAACCTTCGTTATGGCGCCGAAGAAAGCTTCAGCAACTGGGACTGCAGCTCTACAACCGCTGGACCACAATCAGGAGACAGTCTCCCTTCGGGAGGCCCGAAGCCAGAAAAGGAAGGTTGTTAGCCCGACACCACCAGAGGACGAGATAGATCAAGAAATCAGAAATATGGAGACGCTTCATCAACAAGTGCAGAGGAAGAAAGAAAAGATGGCCAGGCTAGCTGAGCTGCAGAGGCAGATAGACGAAGCCTCTGAAGAAGTTCGTCACCTTGCTCAGGATGAGCAACACCGAAGGCCTCAGCACCAAGACCTTCATCAGGATGGTTTTCCCAACGAAGATGACTGGTATGACAATTTCCATCATGGGAATTTTGTTTTTGACGATGCTTCTCCTCTGTCCGCTGAGCTGCAGGCTACACCTTGGCCTCCGTCCTACAAGCCGCCTCAGCTTCCCGTATTCGATGGCCACTCAGACCCGAAGCAGTTTTTGATGAGCTACGAAGCAACAGTATCTTCGTATGGTGGCAATGCTGCGGTCATGGCCAAATCTTTTGTTATGGCTGTCAGGAGTGTTGCTCAAACCTGGTATTCCTCCCTTCGACCAGGAACGATCACTTCATGGCAGAAGCTGAAGGACTTGTTGTTAACTAGCTTCCAAGGGTTTCAGACGAAGCCGGTTACTGCTCAGGCTCTGTTCCAATGTACCCAGGATCACGAAGAATACCTTCAGGCGTATGTCCGAAGGTTCTTGCGTTTGAGGGCACAGGCACCAACGGTGCCCAATGAAATTGTCATTGAGGCCATGATCAAGGGGCTTCGGCCAGGACCGTCAGCTCAGTACTTCGCTAGGAAGCCTCCTCAAACTTTGGAGAAGCTGCTCCAGAAGATGGACGAGTACATTCGGGCCGATAATGATTTCCGCCAAAGAAGGGAGGAGGCTTTCAGGTTTTCTGAAATGACCAGGGGCTTCGGAGGGAGGTTTTACCCGAGGCATGTTAGATCAATTCATAACTCTACACAAAATGATGATAAAGGGAGCCAACAGCAAAGGCCACAATGTTCCTCACAGGCTTCGGGTCAACAGCAAGGCCCCTTCCGACCACCAGCTCCAAGAGGCAGAGGCGCCAGGGGCTTCGGAGGAAGATTTGGTGATCAACAGAGAAGAATCTTTTGCTTATTCTGTGGTGAGAACAAAGGTCATACCACTAGGATGTGCCATGTTACCATCCAGAAGCAAAAAGAAATAGCCGAAGCGGCAGCACAACAGGCTCAGCCCAAGCAGGTCATGCACACTGCTTCATATCATTCGCCTTACATCCCAGAGTATGTAGGCAATCACCCTGCAGTTTCTGTTGCTTCGGCGAGTCAACCTCAGGCTTCCTGGCAACAACCACCGCCTCCACCACCGCTGCAACAAGGTCAGCAGCCAGAAGGGAGCCAATATGCTCCACATCAAAGGGACTTCAGAGAACAGTCCGAAGCTCGCACAGTCAACAGCACTGTGCCAGAGTCAAAGCACATCTATTGACAAATATCCTACCTTAAATAGCAATCTTTTTCATTCAGTTTTATTTTCTGTAATAAAGGACATTGTTCAGGTTTCATGCAAATAGTTTCGTTGATTCCCACAAGGAAAATATATTTTCTTCACAGGCTTAAATTGTTGAGACTTATGATAACAAAGAGGACCTTCGAACTATCGAAAATTCTTCGAAGCAACAAAAAGTCGTTCTAAAGAACGCAGAGTGAGTTTGCCGAAGTTACAAAAAAGTCGTTCCAAAGGGAGCACAGTGTAAGTTTTCTGCTCCAAAGTCGTTCCAAAGGGAATGCAGAGCATACAGCGAAAAGTCAACGCTGATACCGCCTAAGTAAAGGGCGAAGCGCGAAAAGTCAACGCGAATACCGCTGAAAGTAAAAGGCGAAGAAGCTCCTAAGGGAGGCTTACAGCGAAAAATAAACGCTGATTCCGCTGAAGTAAAAGGCGAAGAAGCTCCTAAGGGAGGCTTATAGTAAAAAGACAATGCTGATTCAAAAGATTATGTGTTTTGTCGCAGGAATGTGTGTATCTTCGGAATAAACACCATCTTACACAGCATAACATCATCGCATCATTTCGCATAGCATAAGCATCATACATCATGTTGCATATGGCACAAGAGGTGGACATCATATTAGTCTACAGAAGAACGTTATTGATCTTCGGAAGTATATCTTCGGAAAGTGTCTTCACGAAGCCTGGATATTATTCATCAGAACACTGGATATTATTGTGACAAAGAAAAATTCCTCTTCACGAAGCATGAAAAGAAGGGAAGGTGTTTTTTTCGTCAAAGACTCAAAAAGCGGTACGTGTAAAGTTTCATGCATCGTAAAGAATTGAGCAATAAAAATGGGTATATTACATTTAGGACTACAAAATGTTACAATATATTACATTTCAGAAGTTTAATTTATAATAGTATTTAATCTTCTCTCAGAACAACTTCTGCAGCCTCATTCAGGAGCCGATTGACGACTTCGTCCATGATGGCTTCGGCCATCTTTTTAATTTCGTCGTCCCCTTTCGGCTGAGGGCCTGAAGACGCTTTAGCAGGATCTGAAGGACAGGATACGGCTATGTTGCTATTACAAACGGCAAACGAAGCTTAAAACCAAAAATTACAACACAATAAAAACTATTAGTTAATACCTAATTGACCTTCGGGCTCCGCGCTCTTTTCAGCAGCCTTAGCCACTTCTCTAGCATCGTGAATGCCCTTTTCACTTTTTTGAATAATTTCTCCTGCCATTTCTCGGCCACCATTATCCCAGATATCGGTAAAAAACTTTCCACCGATCATGCTTGCTTCGGCCGAAGGATCTCTTGCATCTTCAAAGGACAAAGTAGCTTCGGATTGTGCTAAAATTTTTACATGTTCACAGCCCTTCTTCTCTAAAATGGTGGCAATTCCTCTGGCCCCAGAGAAAGCACATATATCTCCACGGCTATTTAAAATTTCTTCGAAGGCCTCAGCTTCGTGGCCGATCCATTCAATGGGACCTTCGGGATTGCCTCTCGTAATGTTTTCTTCACTTGAGAAGGCGCCGACCCTGGCGAAGCTAGCTTTTAACTTCTTAACACACTCTATAGATTTGTTATAACATCTCTTCTTGAATGAACGAAGCTCTTCAACAGTTACTTCTAGGTGATCTGCCCATTGGTCGCTGAGTTCTCGCCTTGTTTCTTCAAGTATGTGTTCTTCCTTGGCTCTGGCCAGTTGTTTCCGAAGATCTTCAATTTCTCGTTTCTGAGCTTCAGCTTGACCCTTAAAAGCAGCTTCGTCTTCCTTTATTTTATTTAGCAATGAGTATAATATTTTATCTTTTTCAAGGCCTTCGTTCCTCAGTTCAATTACTTCGGAACGAAGGTTACTCAGGGCTATAGCACACCCTTCGTCTTCAGCATCTTTTTGTGCCCTAAGGGCATTGCTAAGTATCAGGCCCTGCAAAGAGAAATATGTGTGTGTCAATAAATTTAAACAAACAAAAGATTTTTTGGTCTCAACAAAGAATACAAGGATCCCATTTGTCGCACCTTTAAGCTATTATAGGCCAGGCTGTCGGCCAGATCGTTCTTCGACAGCACAGAGAGCCCGTCTTCTAAGGTTGGGAATCCGAAGCTCTTGCTCATCTCCCGGCAGACAGAAATTTCCTTGCTGTCAGGGAGACAATACAAAAAGTCTTCTTCTCCACTACCATTGAATATTAACGCCCCCTTTGGATACTTCAGTTTCTGGGCGTAGTGTTGGGCTTCTTGCTCTTCTTTTTCTGATAATTTTTTCCCCGAAGCATGACGAACAATATAATAACGAACTTTGGAGGATGCTTCGGGGACAACGACACCGATTTCTTCAACAGATGTTGGCTTTGTTATTTTTTCTTCATCAGTTTCCAAGGATTTTATCTTTACGGGCTCTGAGGACCCAGCTTCGGTTTCAATTTCCTGCTCTGGAGTTTTTGTATCAGAAATTTTGGTTGTTGTTTTAAGAGTGGCAGCAGCCTTCTTCGGAGGTGTGCTTGAAGATTTGATTGTTTCCAATACATCTAGCACATTAACCATTCTCTTTCTTTTCGGAGTCACTACTGGCACTTTTTGATTTTTTACTGTCTCAACATTTGCTGCAGGACTCACAATTTCTGATACTTTTTCTTCAGATGGTTTTTTCTCTTCTTCAATTTTTTCTGTGCATGGCGCTTCGGCCATTTCTTTGGTTTCCGGTAGCAAAATCTTCGGTTCTTCCAATTCTATCCTTTTTGGCGCTTCGGCTATTTCTGCAGCTGCTGGCGGCGTGGCTGGTTTGGTTGGCTTTTTAGCCTCGGTGGCCGAAGAAGATTTTCCGGTAAACTCGGGCACCGAAGCTGGTTCGATATAGCGCGGCCGGTGTGTGAGGACCTTTATTTTCTTTCTTTCAGGTTCTGGCTCGCTAGGAGCAGTTGCAGCTTCTTCTTTTGCAGAGGTTGTGTTTTTTCTCTTCTGCCTTCGAATGGGATAGCAATAGTCAGGGTAGACAAACCCAATTGCATCAAATACCCGATTCAGCCTCTTCTTTTTTCAGCCTCCGAAGGCTGCTGACATCGCAGTATCTTCGGCCTTCGAATAAGCACCAAGCAGCTCATCACTTAAATTTTCAATGCTTTTTAACCAGTCATCATCTGGCTCAGCAAATTTATCTCCGAACTTGAAGGTGTACTTCAGTCTCACAAGTCCACCTTCGTCGGCCTCTTTTATGGTTTCTTGTGGCATTTCCCATTTCTCCGCGAGCGGCCATACCCGGAAGGCAATATGCTCTTGTACTAAATCTCTCGTTCCAATAAAAGAGCAGACAACGCCGAAGGCCCTCTGGCATTCTTCGGCAGCTTCACTCATTTCAACCTTCGGCCTCCGAAGGCCGAAGCTTTGCCAAATAGGTCGCATAATTATACCTTTGATATCTTCTCGTACTGACAGGTCATTCTTCACATAAAACCATTCTGTCATCCAGTCTCCGGGCCATCTCTTCCGAAAGGTTGGCACGTGACAGCTTGACCCGGACCGAGAAACGAAACTATAGCAGCCAAAATTATTGTGATACTGTTCCTTACCCCAAGGTTTTGTCTCGTATGATAATTCATGTATATTACAGAAGCTTTTTGCATCAGGCTTCAGACCTTGGCTTCTCACGGCCCACACGAAGATATTCAGTCTTATGATTGCCTCGGGGGTAAGTTGGTGAAGATAGACTTCGAAGATTTTCAGCACCTCCACAACGAAGCTGCTCAAGGGGAATCGTAGTCCAGCTTTCAAAAAGCTTCGGTATACTACGACTTCATTCTCTTCAGGGTGTGGACAAGTTTTTTCCCCTTCGTCGGCCCTCACAATGGACAAATCCCGGAAATACCTTCCTCTCATGTTGACAAGATGATTCTCTTTGATAGTTGATTTACCATAAACCGAATGGCTTGGTCGCCAGGGACGATCTTCGGAGTCTTCACCATCACTGTCCACATCATAATTGTCACTATCACCAGTATCTTCAGACAAACCTTCCAGAATCTCCTTGGTGATTTTTTCTGTATTGGTCTTTGACATCGCTAAAAGAAACCCCAAGTTTTTCTCTTCGTCAAGGCTCAGCTTCGTCTCAGCAGTAGCCTTCTTATCTTCAGACATCTTCGGAGACACTAAAAAACTGTTTTCAAAGTCGAAGCTTCAAAACTAAAAGCTTAGCAAATCTTAGTGCACAAGAGCTAAAAATTGAGTGAGCGGGAGCAGATGGCCAGAGAGCGTGTCAAATGAGTTTGCGGTATGACCATATTTATACGCCAAATGTGTTGAAAGTTGAAAGACCCCGCTTGTCAGTGAATGTTGCTATTCTAGCAAAGGGAAGGTGTTTTTTCGGACCTTCGGCGTAAAGCCTTCGTCCATGTCGCAATTTAAATTTATTGTTTTAAACAAATTAATATTGCGAGGGGCTACTGTTGGGGGCCTTCGGCTTCCGAAGGTCCTCAAAAACAGGATTTAACAGTATTTCTGGAGTATAATGTGTGAACAGGTGTCTTCGGACTCAAGTCGGCGTCACAGTAGACCAGAATAGTACGAAGGTTGATACAGCGCCGAAGGTGTGAGCAGGAAAGCTTCGGCGTGGCAACAGAATGTGGAACCGACTTAAAGATGAAAAGGCCATTTAGACCTCGATAGATTACTATAGAATTATTATCAAGTGTAAAGGGCATGAATGTAATTCTGTATGGGTTGTGCCTCGTGCCTATAAATAGGTGAACAGTACCCCCGTACTGTTCACGCTGATTTGGCATTTACTTTTGCGTCACGCTTGTACTTTCATCCCCTTCAAGTTAAAGGTACATGCTGTAATCTTATCGATTACTTCTGTTTGTACATGATAATAAAACATAATTGTTTATGTTGTTCATTATATTCCTTATAGTTCATCCTTCATCATTATATAATGTATTTATGAAGGTATGCCCTTCATAACCTTCGTCCAAAAATCATTATATCCTGAGAGGAATAATGCTTCGAAGGACGAAGGACTTTACCGATTAACATTTTCTATGTTGCCTTGTTCCTGACTCATAGCATTCAAGAACAAGTCTCCAACAGAGCCTCTGGTCGACGATCAATGGCCACACAACCCCCATTTTGCCGAAAATAGCCATGAATGACCATTTTGAATAATACCGAAGGCTAACACGTACGAGTTTTTAACCAAGAAATGGTTTCCACCAGAAATCCAAGAATGTAATCTATGGCAAGGAAACATATGTGGGGTGAGGTTTATGAGCCTCTAGTCGATGATAAATGGCCACACAACCCCCATTTTTATGAAAATAGCCATGAGCGACCTTGAAAATAGCCATGAGCGACCATTTTCAATAATACTAGAGGCTAACACCTACGGATTTTAGACCAAGAAATGGTCTCCACCAGAAATCCAAGAATGTGATCTATGGCAAGGAAACATATGTGGGGTGAGGTGTATGAGCGTCTGGTCGATGATCAATGGCCACACAACCCCCATTTTTGTCGAAAATAGCCATGAACGACCATTTTCAATAATACCGAAGGCTAACACCTATGGATTTTTGACCAAGAAATGGTCTCCACCAGAAATCCAAGAATGTGATCTATGGCAAGGAAACATATGTGGGGTGAGATTTATGAGCCTCTAGTCGATGATAAATGGCCACACAACCCCCATTTTTTATGAAAATAGCCATGAGCGACCATTTTCAATAATATTAGAGGCTAAGACCTACGGATTTTTGACCAAGAAATGGTCTCCACCAGAAATCCAAGAATGTGATCTATGGCAAGGAAACATATGTGGGGTGAGGTGTATGAGCCTCTGGTCGATGATCAATGGCCACACAACCCCCAATTTTGTCGAAAATAGCCATGAACGACCATTTTCAATAATATCGAAGGCTAACACCTACGGATTTTTGACCAAGAAATGGTCTCCACCAGAAATCCAAGAATGTGATCTATGGCAAGGAGACATATGTGGGGTGAGGTGTACGAGCCTCTGGTCGATGATCAATGGCCACACAACCCCCATTTTGTCGAAAATAGCCATGAACGACCATTTTCAATAATACCGAAGGCTAACACCTACGGATTTTTGACCAAGAAATGGTCTCCACCAGAAATCCAAGAATGTGATCTACGACAAGGAAACATATGTGGGGTGAGGTGTATGAGCCTCTGGTCGATGATCAATGGCCACACAACCCCCATTTTGCCGAAAATAGCCATGAATGACCATTTTCAATAATACCGAAGGCTAACACGTACGAGTTTTTAACCAAGAAATGGTTTCCACCAGAAATCCAAGAATGTAATCTATGGCAAGGAAACATATGTGGGGTGAGGTCTATGAGCCTCTAGTCGATGATAAATGGCCACACAACCCCCATTTTTTATGAAAATAGCCATGAGCGACCTTGAAAATAGCCATGAGCGACCATTTTCAATAATACTAGAGGCTAACACCTACGGATTTTAGACCAAGAAATGGTCTCCACCAGAAATCCTAGAATGTGATCTATTGCAAGGAAACATATGGGGGGTGAGGTGGACGAGCCTCTGGTCGATGATCAATGGCCACACAACCCCCATTTTTGTCGAAAATAGCCATGAACGATCATTTACAATAATACCGAAGGCTAACACCTACGGATTTTTGACCAAGAAATGGTCTCCACCAGAAATCCAAGAATGTGATCTATGGCAAGGAAACATATGTGGGGTGAGGTTTCTGAGCCTCTAGTCGATGATAAATGGCCACACAACCCCCATTTTTTATGAAAATAGCCATGAACGACCTTGAAAATAACCATGAGCGACCATTTTCAATAATACTAGAGGCTAACACCTACGGATTTTAGACCAAGAAATGGTCTCCACCAGAAATTCAAGAATGTGATCTATGGCAAGGAAAAATATGTGGGGTGAGGTGTATGAGCGTCTGGTCGATGATCAATGGCCACACAACCCCCATTTTTGTCGAAAATAGCCATGAACGACCATTTTCAATAATACCGAAGGCTAACACCTACGGATTTTTGACCAAGAAATGGTCTCCACCAGAAATCCAAGAATGTGATCTATGGCAAGGAAACATATGTGGGGTGAGGTGTATGAGCCTCTGGTCGATGATCATTGGCCACACAACCCCCATTTTTGTCGAAAATAGCCATGAACGTCCATTTTCAATAATATCGAAGGCTAACACCTACGGATTTTTGACCAAGAAATGGTCTCCACCAGAAATCCAAGAATGTGATCTACGACAAGGAAACATATGTGGGGTGAGGTGTATGAGCCTCTGGTCGACGATCAATGGCCACACAACCCCCATTTTGCCGAAAATAGCCATGAATGACCATTTTCAATAATATCGAAGGCTAACACCTACGGATTTTTGACCAAGAAATGGTCTCCACCAGAAATCCAAGATTGTGATCTACGACAAGGAAACATATGTGGGGTGAGGTGTATGAGCCTTTGGTCGACGATCAATGGCCACAGAACCCCCATTTTGCCGAAAATAGCCATGAATGACCATTTTCAATAATACCGAAGGCTAACACGTACGAGTTTTTAACCAAGAAATGGTTTCCACCAGAAATCCAAGAATGTAATCTATGGCAAGGAAACATATGTGGGGTGAGGTGTATGAGCCTCTAGTCGATGATAAATGGCCACACAACCCCCATTTTTTATGAAAATAGCCATGAGCGACCTTGAAAATAGCCATGAGCGACCATTTTCAATAATACTAGAGGCTAACACCTACGGATTTTGGACCAAGAAAAGGTCTCCACCAGAAATCCAAGAATGTGATCTATGGCAAGGAAACATATGTGGGGTGAGGTGTATGAGCGTCTGGTCGATGATCAATGGCCACACAACCCCCATTTTTGTCGAAAATAGCCATGAACGACCATTTTCAATAATACCGAAGGCTAACACCTACGGATTTTTGACCAAGAAATGGTCTCCACCAGAAATCCAAGAATGTGATCTATGGCAAGGAAACATATGTGGGGTGAGGTGTATGAGCCTCTAGTCGATGATCAATGGCCACACAACCCCCATTTTTGTCGAAAATAGCCATGAATGACCATTTTCAAAAATACCAAAGGCTAACACGTACGGATTTTTGACCAAGAAATGGTCTCCACCAGAAATCCAAGAATGTGATCTATGGCAAGGAAACATATGTGGGGTGAGGTGTATGAGCCTCTGGTCGATGATCAATGGACACACAACCCCATTTTTGTCGAAAATAGCCATGAATGACCATTTTCAATAATACCGAAGGCTAACACGTACGAGTTTTTAACCAAGAAATGGTTTCCACCAGAAATCCAAGAATGTAATCTATGGCAAGGAAACATAAGTGTGGTGAGGTGTATGAGCCTCTGGTCGATGATCAATGGCCACACAGCCCCCATTTTTTATGAAAATAGCCATGAGCGACCATTTTCAATAATACTAGAGGCTAAGACCTACAGATTTTTAACCAAGAAATGGTCTCCACCAGAAATCTAAGAATGTGATCTACGACAAGGAAACATATGTGGGGTGAGGTGTATGAGCGTCTGGTCGACGATCAATGGCCACACAACCCCCATTTTTGTCGAAAATAGCCATGAACGACCATTTTCAATAATACCAAAGGCTAACACCTACGGATTTTTGACCAAGAAATGGTCGGGGTGAGGTTTACGAGCCTCTGGTCGATGATCAATGGCCACACAACCCCCATTTTTTATGAAAATAGCCATGAGCGACCTTGAAAATAGCCATGAGCGACCATTTTCAATAATACTAGAGGCTAACACCTACGGATTTTAGACCAAGAAATGGTTTCCACCAGAAATCCAAGAATGTGATCTATGGCAAGCAAACATATGTGGGCTGAGGTGTATGAGCCTCTGGTCGACGATCAATGGCCACACAACCCCCATTTTGCCGAAAATAGCCATGAATGACCATTTTCAATAATACCGAAGGCTAACACCTACGGATTTTTGACCAAGAAATGGTCTCCACCAGAAATCCAAGAATGTGATCTATGGCAAGGAAACATATGTGGGGTGAGGTGTATGAGCCTCTGGTCGACGATCAATGGCCACACAACCCTAATTTTTGTCGAAAATAGCCATGAACGACCATTTTCAATGACACTGAAGGCTAACACCTACGGATTTTTGACCAAGAAATGGTCTCCACCATAAATCCAAGAATGTGATCTATGGCAAGGAAACATATGTGTAGTGAGGTGTATGAGCCTCTGGTCGAAGATCAATGGCCACACAACCCCCATTTTTGTCGAAAATAGCCATGAATGACCATTTTCAAAAATACCAAAGGCTAACACATTCGGATTTTTGCCCAAGAAATGGTCTCCACCAGAAATCCAAGAATGTGATCTATGGCAAGGAACCATATGTGGGGTGAGGTATATGAGCCTCTGGTCGATGATCAATTGCCACACAACCCCCATTTTGTCGAAAATAGCCATGAACGACCATTTTCAATAATACCGAAGGCTAACACCTACGGATTTTTGACCAAGAAAAGGTCTCCACCATAAATCCAAGAATGTGATCTATGGCAAGGAAACATATGTGTAGTGAGGTGTATGAGCGTCTGGTCGATGATCAATGGCCACACAACCCCCATTTTTGTCGAAAATAGCCATGAACGACCATTTTCAATAATACCGAAGGCTAACACCTACGGATTTTTGACCAAGAAATGGTCTCCACCAGAAATCCAAGAATGTGATCTATGGCAAGGAAACATATGTGGGGTGAGGTGTATGAGCCTCTGGTCGATGATCAATGGCCACACAACCCCCATTTTTGTCGAAAATAGCCATGAACGACTATTTTCAATAATATCGAAGGCTAACACCTACGGATTTTTGACCAAGAAATGGTCTCCACCAGAAATCCAAGAATGTGATCTACGACAAGGAAACATATGTGGGGTGAGGTGTATGAGCCTCTGGTCGATGATCAATGGTCACACAACCTCCATTTTCAATCATACCGAAGGGTAACACGTACGGATTTTTGACCAAGAAATGGTCTCCACCAGAAATCCAAGAATGCAATCTATGGCAAGGAAACATATGTGGGGTGAGGTGTATGAGCGTCTGGTCGATGATCAATGGCCACACAACCCCCATTTTTGTCGAAAATAGCCATGAACGACCATTTTCAATAATACCGAAGGCTAACACCTACGGATTTTTTACCAAGAAATGGTCTCCACCAGAAATCCAAGAATGTGATCTACGACAAGGAAACATATGTGAGGTGAGGTGTATGAGCCTCTGGTCGACGATCAATGGCCACACAACCCCCATTTTGCCGAAAATAGCCATGAACGACCATTTTCAATAATACCGAAGGCTAACACCTACGGATTTTTGACCAAGAAATGGTCTCCACCAGAAATCCAAGAATGTGATCTATGGAAAGGAAACATATGTGGGGTGAGGTGTATGAGCCTCTAGTCGATGATCAATGGCCACACAACCCCCATTTTTGTCGAAAATAGCCATTAATGACCATTTTCAAAAATACCAAAGGCTAACACGTACAGATTTTTGACCAAGAAATGGTCTCCACCAAAAATCCAAGAATGTGATCTATGGCAAGGAAACATATGTGGGGTGAGGTGTATGAGCGTCTGGTCGATGATCAATGGCCACACAACCCCCATTTTTGTCGAAAATAGCCATGAACGACCATTTTCAATAATATCGAAGGCTAACACCTACGGATTTTTGACCAAGAAATGGTCTCCACCAGAAATCCAAGAATGTGATCTATGGCAAGGAAACATATGTGGGGTGAGGTGTATGAGCCTCTAGTCGATGATCAATGGCCACACAACCCCCATTTTTGTCGAAAATAGCCATTAATGACCATTTTCAAAAATACCAAAGGCTAACACGTACAGATTTTTGACCAAGAAATGGTCTCCACCAGAAATCCAAGAATGTGATCTATGGCAAGGAAACATATGTGGGGTGAGGTGTATGAGCGTCTGGTCGATGATCAATGGCCACACAACCCCCATTTTTGTCGAAAATAGCCATGAACGACCATTTTCAATAATATCGAAGGCTAACACCTACGGATTTTTGACCAAGAAATGGTCTCCACCAGAAATCCAAGAATGTGATCTACGACAAGGAAACATATGTGGGGTGAGGTGTATGAGCCTCTGGTCGACGATCAATGGCCACACAGCCCCCATTTTGCCGAAAATAGCCATGAATGACCATTTTCAATAATACCGAACGCTAACACGTACGAGTTTTTAACCAAGAAATGGTTTCCACCAGAAATCCAAGAATGTGATCTATGGCAAGGAAACATATGTGGGGTGAGGTGTATGAGCCTCTGGTCGATGATCAATGGCCACACAACCCTAATTTTTGTCGAAAATAGCCATGAACGACCATTTTCAATAATACTAGAGGCTAACACCTACGGATTTTAGACCAAGAAATGGTCTCCACCAGAAATCCAAGAATGTGATCTATGGCAAGGAAACATATGTGGGGTGAGGTGTATGAGCCTCTGGTCGATGATCAATGGCCACACAACCCCCATTTTTGTCGAAAATAGCCATGATCGACCATTTTCAATAATATCGAAGGCTAACACCTACGGATTTTTGACCAAGAAATGGTCTCCACCAGAAATCCAAGAATGTGATCTACGACAAGGAAACATATGTGGGGTGAGGTGTATGAGCCTCTGGTCGACGATCAATGGCCACACAACCCCCAGTTAGCCTTCGATATTATTGAAAATGGTCGTTCATGGCTATTTTCGACAAAAATGGGGGTTGTGTGGCCATTGATCATCGACCAGAGGCTCATACACCTCACCCCACATATGTTTCCTTGCCATAGATCACATTCTTGGATTTCTGGTGGAGACCATTTATTGGTCAAAAATCCGTACGTGTTAGCCTTCGGTATTATTGAAAATGGTCGTTCATGGCTATTTTCGGCAAAATGGGGGTTCTGTGGCCATTAATCATCGACCAGACGCTCATACACCTCACCCCACATATGTTTCCTTGCCATAGATCACATTCTTGGATTTCTGGTGGAGACCATTTCTTGGTCTAAAATCCGTAGGTGTTAGCCTCTAGTATTATTGAAAATGGTCGCTCATGGCTATTTTCAAGGTCGCTCATGGCTATTTTCATAAAAAATTGGAGTTGTGTGGCCATTTATCATCGACCAGTGGCTCATAAACCTCACCCCACATATGTTTCCTTGCCATAGATTACATTCTTGGATTTCTGGTGGAAACCATTTCTTGGTTAAAAACTCGTACGTGTTAGCCTTCGATATTATTGAAAATAGTCGTTCATGGCTATTTTCGACAAAAATGGGGGTTGTGTGGCCATTGATCATCGACCAGACGCTCATACACCTCACCCCACATATGTTTCCTTGCCATAAATCACATTCTTGGATTTATGGTGGAGACCATTTCTTGGTAAAAAATCCGTAGGTGTTAGCCTTCGGTATTATTGAAAATGGTCGTTCATGGCTATTTTCGACAAAAATGGGGGTTGTGTGTCCATTGATCGTCGACCAGACGCTCATACACCTCACCCCACATATGTTTCCTTGCCATAGATTACATTCTTGGATTTATGGTGGAGACCATTTCTTGGTCAAAAATCCGTAGGTGTTAGCCTTCGGTATTATTGAAAATGGTCGTTCATGGCTATTTTCGGCAAAATGGGGGTTCTGTGGCAATTGATCATCGACCAGAGGCTCGTACACCTCACCCCACATATGTTTCCTTGCCATAGATCACATTCTTGGATTTCTGGTGGAGACCATTTCTTGGGCAAAAATCCGAATGTGTTAGCCTTTGGTATTTTTGAAAATGGTCATTCATGGCTATTTTCGACAAAAATGGGGGTTGTGTGGCCATTGATCTTCGACCAGAGGCTCATACACCTCACTACACATATGTTTCCTTGCCATAGATCACATTCTTGGATTTATGGTGGAGACCATTTCTTGGTCAAAAATCCGTAGGTGTTAGCCTTCAGTGTCATTGAAAATGGTCGTTCATGGCTATTATCGACAAAATTAGGGTTGTGTGGCCATTGATCGTCGACCAGAGGCTCATACACCTCACCCCACATATGTTTACTTGCCATAGATCACATTCTTGGATTTCTGGTGGAGACCATTTCTTGGTCAAAAATCCGTAGGTGTTAGCCTTCGGTATTATTGAAAATGGTCATTCATGGCTATTTTCGGCAAAATGGGGGTTGTGTGGCCATTGATCGTCGACCAGAGGCTCATACACCTCACCCCACATATGTTTCCTTGCCATAGATCACATTCTTGGATTTCTGGTGGAAACCATTTCTTGGTCTAAAATCCGTAGGTGTTAGCCTCTAGTATTATTGAAAATGGTCGCTCATGGCTATTTTCAAGGTCGCTCATGGCTATTTTCACAAAAAATGGGGGTTGTGTGGCCATTGATCATCGACCAGAGGCTCGTAAACCTCACCCCGACCATTTCTTGGTCAAAATTCCGTAGGTGTTAGCCTTTGGTATTATTGAAAATGGTCGTTCATGGCTATTTTCGACAAAAATGGGGGTTGTGTGGCCATTGATCGTCGACCAGACGCTCATACACCTCACCCCACATATGTTTCCTTGTCGTAGATCACATTCTTGGATTTCTGGTGGAGACCATTTCTTGGTTAAAAATCCGTAGGTCTTAGCCTCTAGTATTATTGAAAATGGTCGCTCATGGCTATTTTCATAAAAAATGGGGGTTGTGTGGCCATTGATCATCGACCAGAGGCTCATACACCTCACCCCACATATGTTTCCTTGCCATAGATTACATTCTTGGATTTCTGGTGGAAACCATTTCTTGGTTAAAAACTCGTACGTGTTAGCCTTCGGTATTATTGAAAATGGTCATTCATGGCTATTTTCGACAAACATGGGGGTTGTGTGGCCATTGATCATCGACCAGAGGCTCGTAAACCTCACCCCACATATGTTTCCTTGTCATAGATCACATTCTTGGATTTCTGGTGGAGACCATTTCTTGGTCAAAAATCCGTACGTGTTAGCCTTTGGTATTTTTGAAAATGGTCATTCATGGCTATTTTCGACAAAAATGGGGGTTGTGTGGCCATTGATCATCGACTAGAGGCTCATACACCTCACCCCACATATGTTTCCTTGCCATAGATCACATTCTTGGATTTCTGGTGGAGACCATTTCTTGGTCAAAAATCCGTAGGTGTTAGCCATCGGTATTATTGAAAATGGTCGTTCATGGCTATTTTCGACAAAAATGGGGGTTGTGTGGCCATTGATCATCGACCAGACGCTCATACACCTCACCCCACATATGTTTCCTTGCCATAGATCACATTCTTGGATTTCTGGTGGAGACCTTTTCTTGGTCCAAAATCCGTAGGTGTTAGCCTCTAGTATTATTGAAAATGGTCGCTCATGGCTATTTTCAAGGTCGCTCATGGCTATTTTCATAAAAAATGGGGGTTGTGTGGCCATTTATCATCGACTAGAGGCTCATACACCTCACCCCACATATGTTTCCTTGCCATAGATTACATTCTTGGATTTCTGGTGGAAACCATTTCTTGGTTAAAAACTCGTACGTGTTAGCCTTCGGTATTATTGAAAATGGTCATTCATGGCTATTTTCGGCAAAATGGGGGTTGTGTGGCCATTGATCGTCGACCAGAGGCTCATACACCTCACCCCACATATGTTTCCTTGTCGTAGATCACATTCTTGGATTTCTGGTGGAGACCATTTCTTGGTCAAAAATCCGTAGGTGTTAGCCTTCGATATTATTGAAAATGGTCATTCATGGCTATTTTCGGCAAAATGGGGGTTGTGTGGCCATTGATCGTCGACCAGAGGCTCATACACCTCACCCCACATATGTTTCCTTGTCGTAGATCACATTCTTGGATTTCTGGTGGAGACCATTTCTTGGTCAAAAATTCGTAGGTGTTAGCCTTCGATATTATTGAAAATGGTCGTTCATGGCTATTTTCGACAAAAATGGGGGTTGTGTGGCCAATGATCATCGACCAGAGGCTCATACACCTCACCCCACATATGTTTCCTTGCCATAGATCACATTCTTGGATTTCTGGTGGAGACCATTTCTTGGTCAAAAATTCGTAGGTGTTAGCCTTCGATATTATTGAAAATGGTCGTTCATGGCTATTTTCGACAAAAATGGGGGTTGTGTGCCAATGATCATCGACCAGAGGCTCATACACCTCACCCCACATATGTTTCCTTGCCATAGATCACATTCTTGGATTTCTGGTGGAGCCCATTTCTTGGTCAAAAATCCGTAGGTGTTAGCCTTCGGTATTATTGAAAATGGTCGTTCATGGCTATTTTCGACAAAAATGGGGGTTGTGTGGCCATTGATCATCGACCAGACGCTCATACACCTCACCCCACATATGTTTCCTTGCCATAGATCACATTCTTGGATTTCTGGTGGAGACCATTTCTTGGTCTAAAATCCGTAGGTGTTAGCCTTCGATATTATTGAAAATGGTCGATCATGGCTATTTTCGACAAAAATGGGGGTTGTGTGGCCATTGATCATCGACCAGAGGCTCATACACCTCACCCCACATATGTTTCCTTGCCATAGATCACATTCTTGGATTTCTGGTGGAGACCATTTCTTGGTCAAAAATCCGTAGGTGTTAGCCTTCGGTATTATTGAAAATGGTCGTTCATGGCTATTTTCGACAAAAATGGGGGTTGTGTGGCCATTGATCATCGACCAGACGCTCATACACCTCACCCCACATATGTTTCCTTGCCATAGATCACATTCTTGGATTTCTGGTGGAGACCATTTCTTGGTCTAAAATCCGTAGGTGTTAGCCTCTAGTATTATTGAAAATGGTCGTTCATGGCTATTTTCGACAAAAATTAGGGTTGTGTGGCCATTGATCATCGACCAGAGGCTCATACACCTCACCCCACATATGTTTCCTTGCCATAGATCACATTCTTGGATTTCTGGTGGAAACCATTTCTTGGTTAAAAACTCGTACGTGTTAGCCTTCGGTATTATTGAAAATGGTCATTCATGGCTATTTTCGGCAAAATGGGGGTTGTGTGGCCATTGATCGTCGACCAGAGGCTCATACACCTCACCCCACATATGTTTCCTTGTCGTAGATCACATTCTTGGATTTCTGGTGGAGACCATTTCTTGGTCAAAAATCCGTACGTGTTAGCCTTCGATATTATTGAAAATGGTCGTTCATGGCTATTTTCGACAAAAATGGGGGTTGTGTGGCCATTGATCATCGACCAGACGCTCATACACCTCACCCCACATATGTTTCCTTGCCATAGATCACATTCTTGGATTTCTGGTGGAGACCATTTCTTGGTCAAAAATCTGTACGTGTTAGCCTTTGGTATTTTTGAAAATGGTCATTAATGGCTATTTTCGACAAAAATGGGGGTTGTGTGGCCATTGATCTTCGACTAGAGGCTCATACACCTCACCCCACATATGTTTCCTTGCCATAGATCACATTCTTGGATTTCTGGTGGAGACCATTTCTTGGTCAAAAATCCGTAGGTGTTAGCCTTCGGTATTATTGAAAATGGTCGTTCATGGCTATTTTCGGCAAAATGGGGGTTGTGTGGCCATTGATCGTCGACCAGAGGCTCATACACCTCACCCCACATATGTTTCCTTGTCGTAGATCACATTCTTGGATTTCTGGTGGAGACCATTTCTTGGTAAAAAATCCGTAGGTGTTAGCCTTCGGTATTATTGAAAATGGTCGTTCATGGCTATTTTCGACAAAAATGGGGGTTGTGTGGCCATTGATCATCGACCAGACGCTCATACACCTCACCCCACATATGTTTCCTTGCCATAGATCGCATTCTTGGATTTCTGGTGGAGACCATTTCTTGGTCAAAAATCCGTACGTGTTACCCTTCGGTATGATTGAAAATGGAGGTTGTGTGACCATTGATCGTCGACCAGAGGCTCATACACCTCACCCCACATATGTTTCCTTGTCGTAGATCACATTCTTGGATTTCTGGTGGAGACCATTTCTTGGTCAAAAATCCGTAGGTGTTAGCCTTCGATATTATTGAAAATAGTCGTTCATGGCTATTTTCGACAAAAATGGGGGTTGTATGGCCATTGATCATCGACCAGAGGCTCATACACCTCACCCCACATATGTTTCCTTGCCATAGATCACATTCTTGGATTTCTGGTGGAGACCATTTCTTGGTCAAAAATCCGTAGGTGTTAGCCTTCGGTATTATTGAAAATGGTCGTTCATGGCTATTTTCGACAAAAATGGGGGTTGTGTGGCCATTGATCATCGACCAGACGCTCATACACCTCACTACACATATGTTTCCTTGCCATAGATCACATTCTTGGATTTATGGTGGAGACCATTCCTTGGTCAAAAATCCGTAGGTGTTAGCCTTCGGTATTATTGAAAATGGTCGTTCATGGCTATTTTCGACAAAATGGGGGTTGTGTGGCAATTGATCATCGACCAGAGGCTCATACACCTCACCCCACATATGGTTCCTTGCCATAGATCACATTCTTGGATTTCTGGTGGAGACCATTTCTTGGGCAAAAATCCGAATGTGTTAGCCTTTGGTATTTTTGAAAATGGTCATTCATGGCTATTTTCGACAAAAATGGGGGTTGTGTGGCCATTGATCTTCGACCAGAGGCTCATACACCTCACTACACATATGTTTCCTTGCCATAGATCACATTCTTGGATTTATGGTGGAGACCATTTCTTGGTCAAAAATCCGTAGGTGTTAGCCTTCAGTGTCATTGAAAATGGTCGTTCATGGCTATTTTCGACAAAAATTAGGGTTGTGTGGCCATTGATCGTCGACCAGAGGCTCATACACCTCACCCCACATATGTTTCCTTGCCATAGATCACATTCTTGGATTTCTGGTGGAGACCATTTCTTGGTCAAAAATCCGTAGGTGTTAGCCTTCGGTATTATTGTAAATGGTCATTCATGGCTATTTTCGACAAAAATGGGGGTTGTGTGGCCATTGATCATCGACGAGAGGCTCATACACCTCACCCCACATATGTTTCCTTGCCATAGATCACATTCTTCGATTTCTGGTGGAGACCATTTCTTGGTCAAAAATCCATAGGTCTTAGCCTCTAGTATTATTGAAAATGGTCGCTCATGGCTATTTTCATAAAAAATGGGGGTTGTGTAGCCATTGATCATCGACCAAGCCATGAACGACCATTTTCAAAAATACCAAAGGCTAACACGTACGGATTTTTGACCAAGAAATGGTCTCCACCAGAAATCCAAGAATGTGATCTATGGCAAGGAAACATATGTGGGGTGAGGTTTATGAACCTCTAGTCGATGAAAATGGCCACACAACCCCCATTTTTTATGAAAATAGCCATGAGCGACCTTGAAAATAGCCATGAGCGACCATTTTCAATAATACTAGAGGCTAACACCTACGGATTTTAGACCAAGAAATGGTCCCCACCAGAAATCCAAGAATGTGATCTATGGCAAGGAAACATATGTGGGGTGAGGTGTATGAGCGTCTGGTCGATGATCAGTGGCCACACAACCCCCATTTTTGTCGAAAATAGCCATGAACGACCATTTTCAATAATACCGAAGGCTAACACCTACATATTTTTGACCAAGAAATGGTCTCCACCAGAAATCCAAGAATGTGATCTATGGCAAGGAAACATATGTGGGGTGAGGTGTATGAGCCTCTGGTCGATGATCAATGGCCACACAACCCCCATTTTTGTCGAAAATAGCCATGAACGACCATTTTCAATAATATCGAAGGCTAACACCTACGGATTTTTGACCAAGAAATGGTCTCCACCAGAAATCCAAGAATGTGATCTACGACAAGGAAACATATGTGGGGTGAGGTGTATGAGCCTCTGGTCGACGATCAATGGCCACAGAACCCCCATTTTGCCGAAAATAGCCATGAGCGACCATTTTCAATAATATTAGAGGCTAAGACCTACGGATTTTTGACCAAGAAATGGTCTCCACCAGAAATCCAAGAATGTGATCTATGGCGAGGAAACATATGTGGGGTGAGGTGTATGAGCCTCTGGTCGATGATCAATGGCCACACAACCCCCATTTTTGTCGAAAATAGCCATGAACGACCATTTTCAATAATACCGAAGGCTAACACCTACGGATTTTTGACCAAGAAATGGTCTCCACCAGAAATCCAAGAATGTGATCTATGGCAAGGAAACATATGTGGGGTGAGGTGTACGAGCCTCTGGTCGATGATCAATGGCCACAGAACCCCCATTTTGCCGAAAATAGCCATGAACGACCATTTTCAATAATACCGAAGGCTAACACCTACAGATTTTTGACCAAGAAATGGTCTCCACCAGAAATCCAAGAATGTGATCTATGGCAAGGAAACATATGTGGGGTGAGGTGTACGAGCCTCTGGTCGATGATCAATGGCCACAGAACCCCCATTTTGCCGAAAATAGCCATGAACGACCATTTTCAATAATACCGAAGGCTAACACGTACGAGTTTTTGACCAAGAAATGGTCTCCACCAGAAATCCAAGAATGTGATCTATGGCAAGGAAACATATGTGGGGTGAGGTGTATGAGCCTCTGGTCGATGATCAATGGCCACACAACCCCCATTTTTGTCAAAAATAGCCATGAACGACCATTTTCAATAATATCGAAGGCTAACACCTACGGTTTTTTGACCAAGAAATGGTCTCCACCAGAAATCCAAGAATGTGATCTACAACATGGAAACATATGTGGGGTGAGGTGTATGAGCCTCTGGTCGACGATCAATGGCCACACAACCCCCATTTTGCCGAAAATAGACATGAATGACCATTTTCAATAATAGTGAAGGCTAACACGTACGCGTTTTTAACCAAGAAATGGTTTCCACCAGAAATCCAAGAATGTAATCTATGGCAAGGAAACATATGTGGGGTGAGGTTTATGAGCCTCTAGTCGATGATAAATGGCCACACAACCCCCATTTTTTATGAAAATAGCCATGAGCGACCTTGAAAATAGCCATGAGCGACCATTTTCAATAATACTAGAGGCTAACACCTACGGATTTTAGACCAAGAAATGGTCTCCACCAGAAATCCAAGAATGTGATCTATGGCAAGGAAACAAATGTGGGGTGAGGTGTATGAGCGTCTGGTCGATGATCAATGGCCACACAACTCCCATTTTTGTCGAAAATAGCCATGAACGACCATTTTCAATAATACCGAAGGCTAACACCTACGGATTTTTGACCAAGAAATGGTCTCCACCAGAAATCCAAGAATGTGATCTATGGCAAGGAAACATATGTGGGGTGAGGTGTATGAGCCTCTAGTCGATGATCAATGGCCACACAACCCCCATTTTTGTCGAAAATAGCCATGAATGACCATTTTCAAAAATACCAAAGGCTAACACGTATGGATTTTTGACCAAGAAATGGTCTCCACCAGGAATCCAAGAATGTGATCTATGGCAAGGAAACATATGTGGGGTGAGGTGTATGATCCTCTGGTCGGTGATCAATGGCCACACAACCCCCATTTTGCCGAAAATAGCCATGAACGACCATTTTCAATAATACCGAAGGCTAACACGTACGAGTTTTTAACCAAGAAATGGTCTCCACCAGAAATCCAAGAATGTGATCTATGGCAAGGAAACATATGTGGGGTGAGGTTTATGAGCCTCTAGGTGATGATAAATGGCCACACAACCCCCATTTTTTATGAAAATAGCCATGAGCGATCATTTTCAATAATACTAGAGGCTAAGACCTACGGATTTTAGACCAAGAAATGGTCTCCACCAAAAATCCAAGAATGTGATCTATGGCAAGGAAACATATGTGGGGTGAGGTGTATGAGCATCTGGTCGATGATCAATGGCCACACACCCCCATTTTTGTCGAAAATAGCCATGAACGACCATTTTCAATAATACCGAAGGCTAACACCAACGGTTTTTTGACCAAGAAATGGTCTCCACCAGAAATCCAAGAATGTGATCTATGGCAAGGAAACATATGTGGGGTGAGGTGTATGAGCCTCTAGTCGATGATCAATGGCCACACAAACCCCATTTTTGTCAAAAATAGCCATGAACGACCATTTTCAATAATACCGAAGGCTAACACCTACGGATTTTTGACCAAGAAATGGTCTCCACCAGAAATCCAAGAATGTGATCTATGGCAAGGAAACATATGTGGGGTGAGGTGTATGAGCCTCTGGTCGACGATCAATGGCCACACAACCCTAATTTTTGTCGAAAATAGCCATGAACGACCATTTTCAATGACACTGAAGGCTAACACCTACGGATTTTTGACCAAGAAATGGTCTCCACCATAAATCCAAGAATGTGATCTATGGCAAGGAAACATATGTGGGGTGAGGTGTATGAGCCTCTGGTCGATGATCAATGGCCACACAACCCCCATTTTTGTCGAAAATAGCCATGAATGACCATTTACAATAATACCGAAGGCTAACACCTACGGATTTTTGACCAAGAAATGGTCTCCACCAGAAATCCAAGAATGTGATCTATGGCAAGGAAACATATGTGGGGTGAGGTGTATGAGCCTCTGGTCGATGATCAATGGCCACACAACCCCCATTTTTGTCGAAAATAGCCATGAACGACCATTTTCAATAATATCGAAGGCTAACACCTACGGATTTTTGACCAAGAAATGGTCTCCACCAGAAATCCAAGAATGTGATCTACGACAAGGAAACATATGTGGGGTGAGGTGTATGAGCCTCTGGTCGACGATCAATGGCCACACAACCCCCATTATGCCGAAAATAGCCATGAATGACCATTTTCAATAATACCGAAGGCTAACACGTACGAGTTTTTAACCAAGAAATGGTTTCCACCAGAAATCCAAGAATGTAATCTATGGGAAGGAAACATATGTGGGGTGAGGTTTATGAGCCTCTAGTCGATGATAAATGGCCACACAACCCCCATTTTTTATGAAAATAGCCATGAGCGACCTTGAAAATAGCCACGAGCGACCATTTTCAATAATACTAAAGGCTAACACCTACGGATTTTAGACCAAGAAATGGTCTCCACCAGAAATTCAAGAATGTGATCTATGGCAAGGAAACATATGTGGGGTGAGGTGTATGAGCGTCTGGTCGATGATCAATGGCCACACAACCCCCATTTTTGTCGAAAATAGCCATGAACGACCATTTTCAATAATACCGAAGGCTAACACCTACGGATTTTTGACCAAGAAATGGTCTCCACCAGAAATCCAAGAATGTGATCTATGGCAAGGAAACATATGTGGGGTGAGGTGTATGAGCCTCTGGTCGACGATCAATGGCCACACAACCCTAATTTTTTGTCGAAAATAGCCATGAACGACCATTTTCAATGACACTGAAGGCTAACACCTACGGATTTTTGACCAAGAAATGGTCTCCACCATAAATCCAAGAATGTGATCTATGGCAAGGAAACATATGTGTAGTGAGGTGTATGAGCCTCTGGTCGAAGATCAATGGCCACACAACCCCCATTTTTGTCGAAAATAGCCATGAATGACCATTTCCAAAAATACCAAAGGCTAACACATTCGGATTTTTGCCCAAGAAATGGTCTCCACCAGAAATCTAAGAATGTGATCTATGGCAAGGAAACATAAGTGGGGTGAGGTGTACGAGCCTCTGGTCGATGATCAATGGCCACAGAACCCCCATTTTGCCGAAAATAGCCATGAATGACCATTTTCAATAATACCGAAGGCTAACACGTACGAGTTTTTGACCAAGAAATGGTCTCCACCAAAAATCCAAGAATGTGATCTATGGCAAGGAAACATATGAGGGGTGAGATTTATGAGCCTCTAGCCGATGATAAATGGCCACACAACCCCCATTTTTTATGAAAATAGCCATGAGCGACCATTTTCAATAATATTAGAGGCTAAGACCTACGGATTTTTGACCAAGAAATGGTCTCCACCAGAAATCTAAGAATGTGATCTCTGGCAAGGAAACATATGTGGGGTGAGGTGTATGAGCCTCTGGTCGATGATCAATGGCCACACAACCCACATTGTTGTCGAAAATAGCCATGAATGACCATTTACAATAATACCGAAGGCTAACACCTACGGATTTTTGACCAAGAAATGGTCTCCACCAGAAATCCAAGAATGTGATCTATGGCAAGGAAACATATGTGGGGTGAGGTGTATGAGCCTCTGGTCGATGATCAATGGCCACACAACCCCCATTTTTGTCGAAAATGGCCATGAACGACCATTTTCAATAATATCGAAGGCTAGCACCTACGAATTTTTGACCAAGAAATGGTCTCCACCAGAAATGCAAGAATGTGATCTACGACAAGGAAACATATGTGGGGTGAGGTGTATGAGCCTCTGGTCGACGATCAATGGCCACACAACCCCCATTTTGCCGAAAATAGCCATGAATGACCATTTTCAATAATACCGAAGGCTAACACGTACGAGTTTTTAACCAAGAAATGGTTTCCACCAGAAATCCAAGAATGTAATCTATGGCAAGGAAACATATGTGGGGTGAGGTGTACGAGCCTCTGGTCGATGATCAATGGCCACACAACCCCCATTTTGCCGAAAATAACCATGAACGACCATTTTCAATAATACAGAAGGCTAACACGTACGAGTTTTTGACCAAGAAATTGTCTCCACCAAAAATCCAAGAATGTGATCTATGGCAAGGAAACATATGTGGGGTGAGATTTATGAGCCTCTAGTCGATGATAAATGGCCACACAACCCCCATTTTTTTATGAAAATAGCCATGAGCGACCATTTTCAATAATATTAGAGGCTAAGACCTACGGATTTTTGACCAAGAAATGGTCTCCACCAGAAATCCAAGAATGTGATCTATGGCAAGGAAACATATGTGGGGTGAGGTGTATGAGCCTATGGTCGATGATCAATGGCCACACAACCCCCATTTTTGTCGAAAATAGCCATGAATGACCATTTACAATAATACCGAAGGCTAACACCTACGGATTTTTGACCAAGAAATGGTCTCCACCAGAAATCCAAGAATGTGATCTATGGCAAGGAAACATATGTGGGGTGAGGTGTATGAGCCTCTTGTCGATGATCAATGGCCACACAACCCCCATTTTTGTCGAAAATAGACATGAACGACCATTTTCAATAATATCGAAGGCTAACACCTACGGATTTTTGACCAAGAAATGGTCTCCACCAGAAATCCAAGAATGTGATCTACGACAAGGAAACATTTGTGGGGTGAGGTGTATGAGCCTCTGGTCGACGATCAATGGCCACACAACCCCCATTTGGCCGAAAATAGCCATGAATGACCATTTTCAATAATACCGAAGGCTAACACGTACGAGTTTTTAACCAAGAAATGGCTTCCACCAGAAATCCAAGAATGTAATCTATGGCAAGGAAACATATGTGGGGTGAGGTTTATGAGCCTCTAGTCGATGATAAATGGCCACACAACCCCCATTTTTTATGAAAATAGCCATGAGCGACCTTGAAAATAGCCATGAGCGACCATTTTCAATAATACTAGAGGCTAACACCTACGGATTTTAGACCAAGAAATGGTCTCCACCAGAAATCCAAAAATGTGATCTACGACAAGGAAACATATGTGGGGTGAGGTGTATGAGCCTCTGGTCGACGATCAATGGCCACACAACCCCCATTTTGCCGAAAATAGCCATGAATGACCATTTTCAATAATACCGAAGGCTAACACGTACGAGTTTTTAACCAAGAAATGGCTTCCACCAGAAATCCAAGAATGTAATCTATGGCAAGGAAACATATGTGGGGTGAGGTTTATGAGCCTCTAGTCGATGATAAATGGCCACACAACCCCCATTTTTTATGAAAATAGCCATGAGCGACCTTGAAAATAGCCATGAGCGACCATTTTCAATAATACTAGAGGCTAACACTTATGGATTTTAGACCAAGAAATGGTCTCCACCAGAAATCCAAGAATGTGATCTATGGCAAGGAAACATATGTGGGGTGAGGTGTATGAGCGTCTGGTCGATGATCAATGGACACACAAACCCCATTTTTGTCGAAAATAGCCATGAACGACCATTTTCAATAATACCGAAGGCTAACACCTACGGATTTTTGACCAAGAAATGGTCTTCACCAATAATCCAAGAATGTGATTTATGGCAAAGAAACATATGTGTAGTGAGGTGTATGAGCCTCTGGTCGAAGATCAATGGCCACACAACCCCCATTTTTGTCGAAAATAGCCATGAATGACCATTTTCAAAAATACCAAAGGCTAACACATTCGGATTTTTGCCCAAGAAATGGTCTCCACCAGAAATCCAAGAATGTGATCTATGGCAAGGAAACATATGTGGGGTGATGTGTACGAGCCTCTGGTCGATGATCAATGGCCACAGAACCCCCATTTTGCCGAAAATAGCCATGAATGACCATTTTCAATAATACCGAAGGCTAACACGTACGAGTTTTTGACCAAGAAATGGTCTCCACCAAAAATCCAAGAATGTGATCTATGGCAAGGAAACATATGAGGGGTGAGATTTATGAGCCTCTAGCCGATGATAAATGGCCACACAACCCCCATTTTTTATGAAAATAGCCATGAGCGACCATTTTCAATAATATTAGAGGCTAAGACCTACGGATTTTTGACCAAGAAATGGTCTCCACCAGAAATCTAAGAATGTGATCTATGGCAAGGAAACATATGTGGGGTGAGGTGTATGAGCCTCTGGTCGATGATCAATGGCCACACAACCCACATTGTTGTCGAAAATAGCCATGAATGACCATTTACAATAATACCGAAGGCTAACACCTACGGATTTTTGACCAAGAAATGGTCTCCACCAGAAATCCAAGAATGTGATCTATGGCAAGGAAACATATGTGGGGTGAGGTGTATGAGCCTCTGGTCGATGATCAATGGCCACACAACCCCCATTTTTGTCAAAAATGGCCATGAACGACCATTTTCAATAATATCGAAGGCTAACACCTACGGATTTTTGACCAAGAAATGGTCTCCACCAGAAATGCAAGAATGTGATCTACGACAAGGAAACATATGTGGGGTGAGGTGTATGAGCCTCTGGTCGACGATCAATGGCCACACAACCCCCATTTTGCCGAAAATAGCCATGAATGACCATTTTCAATAATACCGAAGGCTAACACGTACGAGTTTTTAACCAAGAAATGGTTTCCACCAGAAATCCAAGAATGTAATCTATGGCAAGGAAACATATGTGGGGTGAGGTGTACGAGCCTCTGGTCGATGATCAATGGCCACACAACCCCCATTTTGCCGAAAATAACCATGAACGACCATTTTCAATAATACCGATGGCTAACACGTACGAGTTTTTGACCAAGAAATTGTCTCCACCAAAAATCCAAGAATGTGATCTATGGCAAGGAAACATATGTGGGGTGAGATTTATGAGCCTCTAGTCGATGATAAATGGCCACACAACCCCCATTTTTTTATGAAAATAGCCATGAGCGACCATTTTCAATAATATTAGAGGCTAAGACCTACGGATTTTTGACCAAGAAATGGTCTCCACCAGAAATCCAAGAATGTGATCTATGGCAAGGAAACATATGTGGGGTGAGGTGTATGAGCCTATGGTCGATGATCAATGGCCACACAACCCCCATTTTTGTCGAAAATAGCCATGAATGACCATTTACAATAATACCGAAGGCTAACACCTACGGATTTTTGACCAAGAAATGGTCTCCACCAGAAATCCAAGAATGTGATCTATGGCAAGGAAACATATGTGGGGTGAGGTGTATGAGCCTCTGGTCGATGATCAATGGCCACACAACCCCCATTTTTGTCGAAAATAGCCATGAACGACCATTTTCAATAATATCGAAGGCTAACACCTACGGATTTTTGACCAAGAAATGGTCTCCACCAGAAATCCAAGAATGTGATCTACGACAAGGAAACATTTGTGGGGTGAGGTGTATGAG
>NW_023366791.1:0-2500 GCF_902167145.1 Zea mays | reverse complement strand
CGAAACGCAAGGCCGAACAGCCCTGCCGCCCGTTGCCTTGCGTCTCCTCCCGTTTTCCCTCCGTTCCACCGTGCCCTTCAACCGAGACCTACGTAGCAGCCTCGGTGTCTTTCCACGCGCTTGGACTTAGCCCGTTTTCGCGGCCGTGGCCGAACCGTTTTTTTCGGCCCGCGCGCCATGGCGAACTCCTCGTTTTCAGCCCATACGCAAGGCCGAACAGCCCTGCCGCCCGTCGCCGCGCGCCTCCTCCCGTTTTCCCTCCGTTCCACCTTTACCTTCACTCAAGACATGCGCTCTAGGTTCGGTGTCTTTCCACACGCTGGGACTTAGCCCGTTTTCGCGGCCGTGGCCGAACCGTTGTTTTCGGCCCGCGCGCCATGGCGAACCCCTCGTTTTCAGCCCAGACGCAAGGCCGAACAGCCATGCCGCCCGTCGCCTTGCGCCTCCGTGCCGTTTTCCCTCCGTTCCGCCATGCCCTTCACCCAAGACATACATATTACCTTCGGTGTCTTTCCACACGCTTGGACTTAGCTTATTTCCGGGGCCATGCCCGAACCTCGGTTTTCGGCCCGTGCGCCATGGCGAACCCCTTGTTTTCAGCCCAGGCGCAAGGCCGAACGGCCCTGCCGCCCGTCGCCGCGCGCCTCCTCCCGTTTTCCCTCCGTTCCACCTTGTCCTTCACTCAAGACATGCACTTTAGGTTCGGTGTCTTTCCACACGCTTGGACTTAGCTTATTTTCGAGTTCGTGCCCGAGCCTCCGTTTTCGGCCCGTGCGCCATGGCGAACCCCTCGTTTTCAGCCCAGACGCAAGGCCGAACGGCCCTACCGCCCGTCGTCGCGTGCCTCCGTGTCGTTTTCCCTCCGTTCCACCGTGCCCTTCACCCAAGACTTACACATTAGCTTCGGTGTCTTTCCACACGCTTGGACTTAGCTTATTTCCGAGGCCGTGGCCGAACCGTTGTTTTCGGCCCGCGCGCCATGGCGAACGCCTCGTTTTCAGCCCAAACGCAAGGCCGAACAGCCCTGCCGCCCGTCGTCGCGCGCCTCCGTGCCCGAGCCTCCGTTCGTCGCGTGCCTCCGTGTTGTTTTCCCTCCGTTCCTCTGTGCCCTTCACCAAAGACATACACATTATGTTCGGTGTCTTTCCACATGCTTGGACTTAGCTTATTTTCGAGTTCGTGCCCGAGCCTCCGTTTTCGTCCCGTGCGCCATGGCGAACACCTCGTTTTCAGCCCAGACGCAAGGCCGAACGGCCCAGCCGCCCGTCGTCGCGTGCCTCCGTGTCGTTTTCCCTCCGTTTCACCGTGCCCTTCACCCAAGACTTACACATTAGCTTCGGTGTCTTTCTACACGCTTGGACTTAGCTTATTTCCGAGGCCGTGGCCGAACCGTTGTTTTCGGCCCGCGCACAATGGCGAACGCCTCGTTTTCAGTCCAAACGCAAGGCCGAACAGCCCTGCCGCCCGTCGCCGCGCGCCTCCTCCCGTTTTCCCTCCGTTCCACCTTGCCCTTCACTGAAGCCATACATACACCTTAGCTTCGTTGTCTTTCCATTCCACACGCTTGGACTTAGCTTATTTTCGGGGTCGTGCCCGGGCCTCAGTTTTCGGCCCGTGCGCCATGGGCGAACCCCTCATTTTCGGTCCAGACGCAAGGCCGAACAGCCATGCCGCCCGTCGCCTTGCGCCTCCGTGCCGTTTTCCCTCCGTTCCGCCATGCCGTTCACCCAAGACATAAATATTACCTTCGGTGTCTTTCCACACGCTTGGACTTAGCTTATTTCCGGGGCCATGCCCGAACCTCGGTTTTCGGCCCGTGCGCCATGGGCGAACCCCTCGTTTTCGGCCCAAACGCAAGGCCGAACAGCCATGTCGCCCCGTCGCCATCCTGCCCTTCACCCAAGGCATACGTAGCAGCTTCGGTGTCTTTCCACACGCTGGGACTTGGCTTTTTTTTTGGTCGTGCACGAACCCACGGCGGTCTTCGGCCTCTTCCCACGCTGCGCCTTGGCCGTTTCCGTTCGGAAGACCGGTGCCCCTCTCCCGTGGGTTCGAAACCTAGTCGCTAGGCGGTGCGTAGAGTGGGGGGAGGGACGAATCCGTGCGACGCGGGGCTGGATCTCAGTGGATCGTGGCAGCAAGGCCACTCTGCCACTTACAATGCCCCGTCGCGTTTTAAGTCGTCTGCAAAGGATTCAGCACGCCGCCCGTTGGGAAGGGAGCTTCGAGGCGGCCCGCCGCGGCGCGTCGGCCGGGCGGGCTGAGCCAATGGCACGGGCCCTTGGGGCGCGAACGCCCTAACGTGGGTCGGGGCGGGCGGCGAGCAGAGGCGCCGGTTGCTAGCTTGGATTCTGACTTAGAGGCGTTCAGTCATAATCCGGCACACGGTAGCTTCGCGCCACTGGCTTTTCAACCAAGCGCGATGACCAATTGTGTGAATCAACGGTTCCTCTCGTACTAGGTTGAATTACTATCGCGGCGCGGTCATCAGTAGGGTAAA
>NW_023366790.1:25000-89242 GCF_902167145.1 Zea mays | reverse complement strand
TAGGAAGACCACACTGCTATCGAGTAAAAAGGACGAGGGTAATTTTCATATCTACATGGTAAATGATAGTGAGACTGAAGTAGTACTCTCTAGTCTGAACAAGCTGCAGAGCGTACAAAATAAAATAAATGCTAAGTTTTTCAGTATTCTTAGGGATCATTGGGATGATTTAGTGAATATAGGACTGGTCATGCCTAGCATTCTGTCTTCTATTAATAGGAAGGAAGGGGAAGATAGACTCAGAAGGCTCTGGTTGAAGAACAAAAAGATTATGGATTATTTCTCTGTTCAAGACTTGATCAACATATGGGAGAAGAACATTCAAGCGGCGCATTACGAACAATATCTCTTGCAACTAGCCGATGCTTTGGTGGGATATAAGATCTACTTCCACCAATACGGGAGGGATGCGTATTTCAAATCAATCATGAGCTACAGCTTTCAATCATGAAATCCTATCTGGAGGAAGAATCGCTATTCCCAGTTTCCTCTATCCCTGCCAATCCTGCAACAACGGCTAGGCTACATCCTCAGCATCAACAGAAGCAGAAGGCTTGTCTTTCCTCGCTAATAAACTGCTTCCCGAGCTAGAAGAAGGAACAAGGGTTTTCGCCTATTCCATGCAAAAGACGGCTCTACTTCTTTGCCTATTTATTTTCTAACAACCCTGGCCGCATCCTTGACTTCGAAACAACCAACAGGAGTTCCTCCCATCAGCTCAATGGAATGAATTCTCTTGCAGTGCAGCCCTGGTGATAATACCATTAGGAGGTGATTGCGAGTCCACTATGAGATCGGGTACTTCCACTAGTCCTATTCCTTTGCCGGGCATGATTTGTCTATCAACGATTCTCAAGTCGAGTAGACTCTCTCTTACCGCGATGCTCATTATCTTCCGGTTCAGGGAATCAGGACCTACATCTCGTGTGGGCTAGAACCAGCCAATAGCTTGACTCCGTTCACCGCTGCTTCCTTCATCCGATATTGCTAGTCCAACGGAAAGCTTTGCTTAGCTTACTGGACTTAAGAGCTTTCTGACTTGTCTCGAAAAGGCCGTCTCACTGTGTACGGAAGGCTCAGTTTACTCGCGGTCCATTCCACCACGAAAGGGAGAAAGGTACTGCTATCATGGGGAACACCTATCTTTGAAATCCTATCTTTCAGCTAACGCTAGTCTAGTCTCCATTGGAATAAATAGGGCCAGCCTGGCTCAACCAGATGAATAGTTTATCTATCAGCAGGGTCGGGGCATAGCGTAGAAGTTCGGTCAGTCTCCGTTGGCACGGTACACTTTGTTCACTTTGTTTTTAATACGTTACTTTTCGGCTTAATAATAACAAGCATTATTCCTGGGCACCGGCAACCCTACTACTGACCAGGGAAGAGATCATGAATAGGGCGTGGTGCAAATCTAGTAAATGGTGCCGTCTCGTATCAGTGAACGTTGTTTGCTTGATGGATTGACGGAAGTCCGCTATTGATTCGGGAACCACAAGTCGAATAGGAATACGTAGATCAATCTCTGAAAGCTGCCAGTCCAGAGTAGCTTATTGGAAATGTCCTCTGGATTGAGTCCCTCGATATAGCAATATTATTTGCCGAGTCAAGTATAGTTCAAGTACTACTGCCAACAGGCGCAGGCTATTAGTCTGATTCCCTAGTAGCAAAAGTGGATTCCCTCATTCAGAAGTAGATTACATACAGACAGACAGGCCCGCATTGCTTCGATCCAGAGGTTCTTCTGCGAATCCCTACCATTACTGGACAAGAGTGGTGGACTCCCATCCCTGAAACCAGCAGACGGATCCAATACACATAAGACTTTTTTTCTCGGGAAATTCCGAATGTCATGCCCCACAAGTTAGTTGCCCAAGCGCTCCCTAGGAGGGCAGTCTACCACAAGATAGAGTTTGGGCCTGGAGCCAAAGCCCCAACCCCTCCATTTTTTGTTGAGCTCAGGAAAGAATTTAAGGAAGTCACATCGGCCCTCATCAAGAGGAATCTGATCTCGCTTTGATTCATCCGTTGCGCGGCGGGACCCACCACTCTCTGTAATTTCCCAGTTCCCCATCGTATCATATCAGGTTTAGGGGCTACCTGGGATAGATGAGTTTATTTGTGGTGCTACTACTTTACTTTTTCTGAGTGAATAACGTGAGTGAGTAAGCAAGAAGTGTTAGCCTTCCCCATTGCAAAGAATTCCTCGCAACAAGACGGATTTCTTCTTTCCAGAGCAGTAGTGGAAGTGTTCGTATTTCTTTCAAAGTGCCAGAATCCAAGTGGCAAGGAAAAGCTTTATTTGCATAATGAATCGTGATATAAAGAGGATTGGAAGTGCCGTGGTTCAGGTTGCGGAGCGGTGATACGACTTTTCCATATCAAAGATTCGACTCGAAAACCTTATGAACCTGTTTTCCTTACTTCAACTAGGTTTCTTCTTCCTTTTATCCATAGGAGGCAAGGATAGCAAGGGTAACAAAACAGATTAAGCAATCAAACGGATGTGCGAAGGAAAGTAGGACTTTTGACTATGGCTGGCATAAAAAGTTCACTTTGATCGTACACTCTACTAGGCAAAACTGGTGTGAGTGGTTTTTACTATGGGGGGCATAAACAGTTGAATATGGAGAGTCGGCTGAGTTTAGGACAAAAAGACAAGGCGTAGTCTTTTGAGTCTGATCAGTCTAGTGTTGCCTATGTTGGGTAGGAAATAAAAGAATCAAAGCCCTCGACGTTAGCAGTTCTTAGCGGGACTCGACGTTCCTAACAGCTGTTGAGCTCTCGAAGTATGAGATCCTGAATGCATCCTCTTTCTTTCCACTTCATCTTGGGAATCTGGAATGGTTGTTTATGGCTGGGTGTGACAGATCAGACTGAGTTTAGAATCAGACTTTCTATCTATCTATCTAGCTGTATTGCCACTCCAACGGTTCTTTTTCTTTGATTATGCCCCGTATCTCTCTGAGCCTATTTGATCTATTTGCTATATCTAAGTTCGAGTGTGAAGTTCGCTCCGGTTGAAGTGTAGGGCTTCCTAATTCCTGCTTCGTCCTCCTATGAATGCACTAGTATAGAAGGTTGGCCCGTCACCGTATACCATCGTAAGATGAACTGGAAATTCGTAGTTTCAACCAGTTACACAAAATAGGCAAGTTGAGGTTTGTTCAGCGTGTGTTGCCTCCAACTATAACGAGGCCCTTTGACTTGAGGTACGATCTTACCTCTTAACGCGCTTTCCTGCTAGAAGAAGTGAGGGTGATGTCCAATGACCTGTTGAAGAAGCTTGCTGTGTAGATAGGTTTCGTGAACCTAATGTAGAACCTGTAAACGAAAGACTAGAGTCCCGGAACCGCTGCCATTCAAAAAGCTATCAATCTGATTCGAAATACCAAGGTTCGAAGACCTCTGGCTTTGATTGTGTGCCCTTTCTTGTTCCTAAGGATTTCTAACCAGACCTTACCTTAGGCGGACGTATACTCAATTATCAATAAGACTAAATCGTGATCGACCCGCCATCATCTCTTGCCTGAACTGACTTACCAGTCACAGGGCCGAGAACACATGATCGAGGGAAATTTCTTTCATCACTACGAAAACTGGTTTTGCTGATTGACAAAACGGATCTCTTCCCTGTGAGCCGCCTTTAGGAAAACTGCACCAAAGATGTGTCTTTGTTCGGTTCAGATCAACAAAGCATTTGCTAATACCAGTCTGAAGGCAACGCTATGCAGCTCCATTTCCTCTTAAAGTGAATGGCCTTCCTATTATATCGAATATTTGGAGTTGCGGAGTTTTTCATAGAATGGGGTGTAGGCAAATACCAACGTCGGTGATTATAGGGAAATAGATGCTTTCTTACTTATGTTCTATACTAGCACATCAGCACCTACCTTTTCTCATTGCTTCGTGAGGGTAGACAATTGCCTGACTCGTACGTAACTGGGCCTGTTGTTTTCTAGTGCTTGATAGTCTGTAGTGTAGTCTATGAAAAGAAAGAAGTCACTTGTTCACAAGCCAAGAGTTCCATTGACTCCTCTCTTATCTACGTTCATGCTTACTTAACCAGTAGTGAATGGAATAAAGTAAGAAGTCTTTCCACACTCGTAACCTGTAATTAATGGGAGTCGGTACAGATTGGGTGTAGTGAAGAATGGAACCCCCTACTCTGACTTGGTCTAGTGAATGTCAGTCCGTACTCATACTCGGTCTAGTGAATGATAGGTAGGTAACAGTGAAGTAGTCGGCGCACCGAGAAGCACACGATCTAATCTACTCTTATTGTCAGTCTCTCCAGAAAGAAGAAGCACACCCTTGCCTTTATTCTCTTCTATGTTCTTGTCTCTAGTGTGGAGTTTTTCCTGTCATATCTCTGAACTGGACTACCAAAACATCTACACTGCATCAAGCCACGTTGTAAGAACCTCGACTAAGACTAAGAAAGGAAACATCCTATAAAGCTCTTGCTGGGTGATTGTTCAGGCTTCTTCCGGTGGATTGGTATTGGTAGAGTTTGTTTGCCGTATCTACACAGGTAGAGAACCTTGTTTCATAGGTTGGGCCTATAAATAGATAAGCGCGAGAGTACTTTACCGGTACCGGTTTAAAGGCATTATTCACTCAATTCTGCATTATTTCTTCTGGCAGCAGGTTATCTTTCTGCAACGCCCAAACAAAGGTGGAACACGTACCCAGAGATCCGAAAAGCTACTTCTCAAGAGTCCACTAAACCACTTGTCCCAGGCGCGGGCTAAATCACTCTGGAACTGGAATCGCCCGGCGCGAATCAAGTAGTCGTTATGTTTGGGATTCAAGGCAAGCTGGAATCAGAATCTGCAGGAAGACAGGGAGGATCTGGAGCCCATGTAGGTACGGCCTAAGCTGAGCTGCTAGCGGCATCAACTCTTTTCCCCGCAAATAAGAAAAGTAAACATTCCCTCCCTAGCCTACCCGCCCTTTATTTAAGTGGAAACAACCACTATAGGCTACTTAGACTAAAATAAAAAATAGGGGCCCTTCTCTAAGTCTAAGAAGGAAGCAGCATTACTTCATTTTTTTTACCAAGGAATGGACTCACTTTCCACTCCTTGAGCCTGCCATTGAAATGAAAACAGACTTTAGGGACTCGTTTTCGAAACGATCCGGTACCAAATTCCATGCTAAAAGCGGTAATCAGATGCCGTTACCTCTTTCTCTCTTTCTTTCTACTGGCCATAGTCATCTCGATTCTCACTCCATACCATACGACAATATCTATTTGACACAAGACATGACATGATCTGGCGGATCAGAACAGAAATGGGTTTAGCCTTCTCCCACTCCGGATTTGCGTATTCCCTCGGGAAAATGGGGTAGGCTACTTTTGAGTGAGATGCGGTTTTCTCAAAAGCAATCCATCGTTTCGAGGGTGCCGGGCTATGGTTCAGTTCGAGTCTAGTTTCCTGAAAATATTCCGTGGTTTTGGCCCAAGGAAAGGAGTAGTGACGGAGTTCATTCATTAGCAAGGATCGGACCCATTCCAGCTTAGAACTTACCACTAGACTCTTGGAATAGGAAATTGGCTTTCCCGAGAAGGGGACTAGCACTTGATTTCGTTGCCTAATAGAATCCCATTCACTCTTGACTCTTGGAATGAGTCCGGTGGAAAGTAAAGTAGGAAGGAGGGGCGAAATTCAGTTGTGTTGGACTAGATTCGAGAAATGCATAATCAAAGCATTTTCCGTTCTTCAGCCAGCCATGCCTGGAATCCATCGTTGTGCCAAGAAATAGTGCAACTTTTTCCACTAGGTGAGATGCACTTTTGGCCCATAGCGAGATAGGATAGAAGTTTTCAGATCAGCTCCCAATGAGATTAGTAGAATCTAATGAGGAGAATCAAAAGAGAGGTTGCCATAGCAGTCAGTGGTTTTGCCTGGGACAGACGTGGCGCACTTGATTGACCTTGCTTCCGGACTAGCTTCTCTTTTCATACCTGGCACGGCAGATTGAGTGAGTGAGTCCACTGTTTACGTTACAACTAGCAGTAGCGTGTCAATTCTAGTCAGAAAAAAAGCTTTCCATTGATTCATGATAGTGCCGTGCCGTGCCGTACTCAACTGGTATCAAAAGTGAGAAATAGGCGATATTCTCCTAAAGAAAGGACGGTTGGATTTTATTTAGACAGATTATAAGAAACCTTTTTGGATCCTTAGCGAAACATCCCTTATTATTAAATGCATATGGGCTTGACTTGATGGTTTTTGATGAAGTCGGTTCCCACTTTTCCAGTCAGGTTGGGAGACTTTTTTAGGGAATTGACTCGTGTTTGACTTGATCTGTCCACTTTGCATTACTCTCTTTTTTCGAGCATTACTTTCTTTGTTCAACTCATAAGTGGAGTGTGTACGACTCCGAGAACAGTGATCGAATAACCAACCTCTTTCCTTGCGTGTTCATTTTCTTTCCTTGCTCTACTTTTTGGCGAGAAAAGAAGAGCGAAGTAAAACAATGAGTACCTGCCCTATAGGCAGCAAAAGCCCTCAATCTTTTTTTCTTTTTTCTATTTGACCACCATTTTTTTCTTATTTCAACGCTTCTTCATAAAAACGACTTTCATCAGTCCGACATTAGAAGGAAAAGAACGATGAAAGATTCCAACTTACTTCACTCAAAGAGTAGAAGCTTCATCCTCCTAGCGAGCCGAGCCAGCCGAACTCAACCTTTTCTTATCTAGAACTGCCAACAGTGGAAAGCATACCACATTATCTCCATTCCATACTGAGTCCACAGCCCAGGGCTTTCTTTAATAGCGGCTATCCCCCGGAGAATCCTTGCATTTTGTTGAAAGGAAGCCTCCTCGGCATGATTTGCACGACCGAGGTCTTACTCTTTCGTTATGCTTTAACATTTCTATTTTATATGTTATTGGATATTTCAGTTAATTACTTTCATTCCCGAGGCTGGATTTCCTTACTCAATGGAGAGCGAAGCTCCCCTCAATTCTGGCCAGGATTCAAAGACCTATTCGGGCCTAGCCCTCCTTTTCTTTCTTTGTGAGGTGTCGACAGAACTCACTTCAGAGATAGAGTGGCGGGTACTTCTGGGTCGTATTCTCGCTCAGGGAAAGCTACACTATAGGAAGTCAGGAAGTCAAACAACGGAAGCAGGTCTGGCGTATCGGATCAATCTGCGACTGGCCTTTTATTCATAACATTAGTAGTTACTCATTGGGTGCCATCAGATGAACGAACTAGTTTTCCACAGAAGAGGATTTGAGGTAGGGCTGCTAGAGAAACTGACAAGGAAATCACAAGAAATAGAGATGCTTCACGCCCAGCCAATCTTGAAAGCTTGTACAGAGATCCAGAATTGCATCTTCAGAAGAATAATAAGCTAAGCGTCGCGTCGAATCTGGACTGGAAAGTCTCTAGAAGGATTTGCACTCCTACACTGCCTTATCAACGGATTCCTGAGAGAAGGGGCCGGGCTATTCATTCCTTCGAGGTGCCGCAGTAAAGGTAGACTAGCTTATTGGGCAAAAAGGTGCCGTACTTCTCAATTGTGAGACTAGAGCTTGATCCTCTCTTACGAGATTTCTAGTTCGAGATTTCGAGTTTCCTGAAAAGAAAGCGAAGAAAGAGTTCTGTATTGAAGATGTCAACTGCCAACTGCGTGCTTTCCCCAATTCTTCTCTTACGAAATGGATCGTTGATTCCTACCACTGATGGATTTATGCCGACCTTACCTTACCTTAAAAGGAGAAGGAACGGGGCTTCCAGAGTCTGAAATGCAACTTCCAATTGACATAGAATAGAATGATCCAACGAACCCATACTCGTACTCGGGAAGGCCAGCTGGAAATGCAGTGCAGTAAAGTAAGTAATTCAGTAAGTAATGCACTCAGTGCCAGTGCCGGTTAAGGGTCTATTGCCAGTGCTAGCGGAAAGAACCGGGCTATGCGCAGTGGAATAGAAAAACGAATATCAGGATTTCATAGAAACTAATGGAAAAGATGGAAATAATACCGAACTCTTCTATTGATTTATGGCTCAGGGCAGGTGTAACTTAGTGTGATAGTCTAGTTTGTTTCATTTAGGAGTGCGTATAAGTGAGCTTGGTACCATTCCATCTTCTTAGCTGTAGGCTTATTGCTAAGGATCGAGTGTGGACAGAAAGGTTTGATGATCTAGGTCATTAGTCTCCGGTTTCTCTTTATGTGTTTGTTCGTCTATTATAGTATATACGACAGATTCATAGCTTCTCAGATCTTTATGCGGGCGCATACATCTCGAATCCCTCACCTAAGAAGGAAAGCGATAGCCATCCATTTCTTATCCTTCGGCCAGGCCGGATCTAGATTAGTGACCTTGCTTCTTGACTTTCCCCTGCTTGTTCAAATCATGATATCCTTGCCCTGTAGGCATCCCTCATACGATCCGATCTACTTTGATTGTTTCATAGCATAGGTTTGTTTACAAGAAGTGGTAGCTTTCTGTGTTCCTAGCTTGATGGCTTTTCTTACATTCCTATTTCCACATTCCTATATTTCCTTTATTTTCAGGTCTGGCACTGGGCATAAGTTTTTGGTCGGCGGGAAGATACACCCAGCACATATGTTTTAGGTCAGAGTCCCATCCTACATTGACTATTTCCACACTTTATAGAAAGCATTTGGTACATTGGGCAACCCGTTTGATCACACAAGAGATGAAATGGAATTATTCTTGGCATATTTCCTATCATTTCACTACCGAGATCTGATCAATAGGAGGGCTCACCCGGGTTCTAGTTCAATCACTCCAATCCATCTTTTCTTTTCTCGGGCCAAGATGCAATAGTTTACCGGTCTAGTTCGTTTTCCCGAGAACCTACCTGCCCTAAGCGAAGAATGCCTATTCTGGACCAATTTCTAAGGGAAGAAGAGAAGGTTTGGCACCTGCTTCGGAGAAATGGTTTCTAAGTACTGGGATCCAACCAGTTTGCTTTTTCTGACAGCACCTGGGAAAGAAGTATTCATTGAACAAGAACAAGGATCTACTAGTCCAACTTTCATTCCAATCTCTATTCCTATCATCTCGCTTTTTCGGACAAGTTTTCTTCTTAACACAGGAGAACAGGAGATGCAATGTCGTTAGGGCCTTCTCGGTCTCCCCAACTAGGGGAAACCTCAAAGCAAACATCCTTCTTCGGACAAGAACTGGCCCATCTGCATCGAACTATTCGAAATCTTGAATCCCATTTCCCTAATCAAAAGGGAGGGAAGGCACTTATAGCAAAGCAGGTACGAGATATCGTTTCTACCAAAACCATGCTATCTACCAGCACCATTCTTGGCAATTGAGAGAAGAAGCAGTCTACCGGAGCGAGAGAACGAACCTAGCGTTTTGAGCCCTTGGAAAACATCATTGATATATGCTAACCCGGAGATTTCTTGGTTCATCATGCTATTGCAGAAGGTTTGCATGCAACTACATTGATTTTAGTAAAGGGTGCTTTAGATGCACTTTTTTAAAATCGATTAGCTTTCCGGAAATTTGACGTAGATTCAGAAGTGGAACAGGACTAGTTAGTGCTCAGGTTTGCCCGTCAACTAAAAGCAAGCAAGCTGTTTGGTAGATCGGCGTATTTCAAGGATCGGATCGGCGTATTGAAACAGAGATCTCTGGTGCTGGTTAGATCCCAAGCGTGCCATCGGATTCTTTAGTTTAGCCACTAGGCGAGAGGGACTTTTCGAATCAACCATCGACTCTCCTGATCTCCTGAGGGAAAATAGGGTTGCCTAATTAGTTGTGGCCCTAAGGGAAATCCACTTTTTCTTCTTGGGTATCGAGGGCAAATCCGGTTGTTGAGTGAACTCGTGAATCAAACAAAACCCTTCTTCTCGAACTGCTAGTGACCTACCGGACTTAGAACCTGGCCTGGCTTTCGAGAGGAGAGTGAAGTGGAAGCATGAGTGCTTACACGAACGGAAGGAAGTAGAAGTAAGCAAGCCATATTTCGACCCGCTTCATTGAACCTTAGAATGGCAAGTGCTCTTCCTGATGAAGCCCGGAAAAACGATCTGTAGCGACAAGCAAGAAAACAAACCTCTTTTCTGATGAAAGTGATTATGGCTGCTATGTCTCCTACCTTGCTATCGAGAATGGCATTTCCATTCCGGAAGAATGAGAGAGAGGGAGTCTTCAACCAACTTCCTTGTTTTCTTATCCGGGCTTAAACCAGAAACGAAGGATCCTTACCTGCCACTACCATAACTTTACTTAACTTAACTGCTCTTGTCAGCTAAAATATATAGGACTCTTCTAAAGCAAGGAACACTTCACCATCACCTGCATCCCATCAAGCAAGGCCTAAACGAACGCACCAGTACAACTACATTAACTGCTCTTGTACAAAAGGCAGAAAGAAACCTCTCTACTCAAGCACTAGGCTATACACTGTAAAACTAGACACACTCTTATCCTTTCAGGCAGTGATACCACTTCTCTGCAAGGCCAAAAGGAAGGTATGAAGCAGGGTTGTTATTTAGGAGTAGGAGGATGAAGAAGAAGTTGTTTTTGTTAGATTTAGGAAATAGGAAGAAAGCAGATGCTGGATCCGAAGCAGGTTGCTATTGGAGCTAGAGGAAGAAGAAGAAGAAGAAAGCAGGAAGAAGAACAATAAAGTTGTTATTTGTTTTATTTAGGAAGCTGGTTTTATTAAGGAAGTAGTAGCAACCACTCCTCTTTTCATTAGGTTATACCAATCACCCATACCAGATACGAAGGAAGCTGTACCTGTACCAATTCCCTGCAAGGCATCTTCAAAACCTAGCAACAAAAACCAATACCAGCCCCGCACCTTCACCAAAACCCATTCTTCTCAAGGAAGGTTCCTGTACCTTTCCATTACTAGTAAAAAGATAGCTATAATGATAGCACTTCCCTTCAAGGAACCAACCATTAACAATACCTGTACCAATACTTATCAAGCTTGTAAAGCTAGGATAAATGATGCCACGCTTCTTCCCTTCCCTGAACGATCCATTACAGGCTACCACTACTGGCTACCTTTACTTTAAAGCACTGTACTAGACTAGAGTAGACTTCCAAAACAGTTCCTACTGATCCGTATACCAATACCTTACTTTTAAGAAACGAAAGTGCAACGGCTTTCGAGTAATAAAGAACCTACTTTGCCAGCCTTGAGAAGGGAATGACCCTAGAGCCCAAGCAAACCATCTACGCAAGGCCGAAAACCCGCCAATCAAACCGCTAAAGCAAATGGGCAAGAAGGTTGAGCTGATGTAAATAGTAAAGGTCGGAAGCTCTAGCTTATGAAGACTCATGTTTTGTCTTGCCTGTGTCAGCTTCCATCTCCCGATGTTGCTACTCGTATCCATTCCTCCGTCTATAAACGACGTAAAAAAGAAGTACCATTCTTTCTCAATACTAGATTCCCTTATCCAGTGCAAGATGAAGGGATTTAGTGCTCGGAGGGCAGAACCTGTCTGTCAATTGGGCCCGATCTAGCTAATAAGAAGCATCAATAGAATGGAGTGGAGAACGCATAGACTCACATCCCCAGCCTTACAGTAGACAAGGTTGTCGGATCCACGGCTCTGCTATTGGAAGCACTACAACGGATATCATACTTCATGGGCGAGGGGAGGATGAGTATGACAGGCCGATACCAACTAGAATTCAAATCTGTATGCCAAGAGTTTGATCAACTTATTCAGGTGGCCAGATAGAAGTTTTTAGAGAAAATGGAGCCGGGTTTCCCTTTTTCCCAAGGGGAGACTGTGCCTATGGCCTCTCTTTCTTAACGCTTACCAGGGTCTTGACTATCTCATCGAAGAGTGGTCTAGTCATGCCTCGGATTCTTGCTTCAGCAGGAAAGAGTGGCAGAACTGACTCACAAGCAGGCGGACAAGCGTCGTTCTGAAAACACCATTCTCGAATCCATCCTTGCAATACTCAAGCCAAGCTAACAACCCTGCCGCAAGAAATTCCTAAAGAGGATCTTTGTTACTTATGGATGCAAGAGAAATGGAACCAATTTCCTCCTAGAAACCAAACTACTTACTAACCGCCAATACGGACAGCTAAGAACTATGGTGATACGTCCACAACATCTCGATAAGTGCCAGGTCATCTTCTGTGGGGAACTGCCCACAATGAAGTTCCCGCAGCAAGTGCCGGATTTGTTTAAAGGATTTTGGAACCCTCTTTTTCCTAACATAAGAAACCCAGCATAGTCCCACTAGAAAGGATTATTATTGATTCCACTTACGGGTCTTTACCAGGGCAGCACATAAGAAGCAAGATCCGTCTGTATCTTTTTCCTTGGTTGGATCGATTTCTGGAACATGGTCAACTGACATGCGCAGCCAAGAATCTCTTTTCTATCCACCCACGAGCCAATCAAAGCGAGAAACGAGGGAAAACACCTTTCCTCTGCTCATTCGAAATTGGATTCTCGATTTATCTGCCACTCCTTTCGCCCGGATGTGGCGGGAGTTTGAAATTGACCAATTTAGATCTCCTTTTTCTCTGTACTTTACAATGATTTGTGTAACAAGTCGCTGAATCCGCTCTTTAATACTGGGTTATCACCGACCTCACCACTGGGTGTGCAATAGATTTATTGGAGTGGAATCAATAGGAAGACAAGGCTTTCAAATATGGAAGAAGTGGGCTGGGCGGTAGAACACCATCTGAACTAATTGGCATACCTTGCTTCTGAAGAGCTAACCAAGGTTTATGGCATCGTGAACGATAAGCGAGGATCTAGGAAGCTTATCCAGGGGTTCCTTAGACGGAGGCAACTTAAGTCTCTGATCATTTAGGCGTAGATATTTCACAATTCGCTTTTGACAATGGATTGTGGATTACCGGGAAAACTAAGACATTTACATCATCTCCCTTAACAGAAGAAATAGAAGCTCGAGGTATCGACAGAGCTGAGCAAAAGCACCAGTGCGTATGGTCCACGTGACTGATGGATGTGCAAAGCTCCGGAATCTCCTACGGGGATGATGATCTCGTACTAGGATGATGCGCTTTGTTTGCATTCCCTTCGACAGAAAGAGATAGCAACAATTCGGGCTAACAAAGGGACTAGAACCGACTTCTTCTTCTTTGATCTTACCTATGATAAATGAGAATCCGCTGTCTTGTTTGGTTGAGGATGAAGCAGATCGGAAATAATAGTATTTCAATGGAAATCCTGTTACTACTTTACTTTCACTTCACTTTTCATGGCGAGATAGACTTGACTCTCCATCTTCAAGTGGTCTTGGCCGATAGGCGTTGTTGTGGCGAAACGGCATATATCTCCTTCGGTTAGCTAGCTACCTGACGTGATAAGGCTACTAGTTCCCTTCACTCGTGCCTACGGCGCACTTACCCATAGCTATTGCATGCAAGCTCAATCTTCTATCTCGCATTGCTACACGCTCGAAACCGCCAATTCGCTCGTATTGCTAACGCAACCTATAGAGTTTGGGGAGTGCGGCGCGGGGAGTATGATGGACGAAGGAGTGAGAACGACTGACGATAGAGCAGGGGGGCTAGCCTGAATTCCTTCTCCTTTCAGGAGAGCATACCTTTATTTTATTCTATTCCTTCGACGAACAATGTACTGAAATGCCTTTTTTCCCCATCCCGCAAAACCGCTTCTTCTGGCAAAAGCCACTTTGGGCACGTCCCACCGGAATTGCATTGCCTGGACTTAGGCTGCTTTCAGCCAGACTGGCTAAAAAGTGCCATAGCTCCAGTGATCCCTCTCCTGTGCTAAGTCTTTGTCTCAATGACTGCGAGATTGCTAAACAATGACTCAATAGAATGCTAATTGATGAGGCCTATCCTTCCCCTATTTCTATTCTGGTAACCCTTCTTTAGAGCGGAGCAAACTCCACGGAAATCCGCTTACCGAGGAAAGAGAAGTAGCGGGAAGGGTGCCCAGCAGTCACTCATATCATGGGATGCACTGGCCACTCCACCTCATTGGCAAGGATGGTTCAACCAGCCATCAAGCAATCGTTTCTATTCTCGATCCAATAAACGGCAGTAAGATGAATGAAACCTTTGTCACTCACAAACCAGAGACCTTTCCAGCTTTCCTAACAGAGGGGAGCACCGGCCCGGTGGAAAAGCAAGAGAAAAATCGACTTCTTCAAAAGGAGACCACTATCTTCGGCAAATCAAATATAGATCGAGTCATGAAGCAGGCTCACTACCTGGAAAGCGTAGATCGGCACCGGCAACTCAAATGAATATCCCCTCCCCTGTGGGATCGAGTTTCTAGGGCTTGCTTGACTTGAGGAAACCACTATCTATGACGACTCAACCGACAAGCTCACTTGCTTTCGATCGAGATGGATTTCCAGGGCAGGGCCTATTCCCTTAACTTACAAGAAAATGCGTATTACAATGATGTGATGATTTAGGTTCTCTGGCGTATTGTGCATGCCATGATTGAGGAATCAACGATCCATCGAGGCGAGGCTATCTATATAGTACTGGAATAGGGGCAAGCCCGGCACACTTAAAGCCATTCCAACAATCTTATTCGTCGTAAGCCCTTCTAGCAGGAGCTGAGTAAAGGTCCGCTCAAGGCCATGGAAAGGCAGATAGTACTTGATACAGGACGAGCCCAGTCTCTATCTAGTACGATATTCTGGTATGTTTCACTGAATTGGCATTTCTAGATACCAAACAAGTAAAAAACAGCAAGTTAGTTAGCTCAGTTGGCATAGGCGAAAAAAAGAAAAGGAATCAACGATAAATCGGGGAAAGAGCCGCAAGCGCGATATCATCTCTATATAGGAAAAATGGATTTTTCTTATTTTATAAAGTTATGGGACCCTGGCTTTAAAATCTTTCTTTTTTCTCGGCTCGAAAGAGAAAAATCAAAGTCAGGTAGCCGACGAAAACCGAAATAGCACAGATACAAAGTAAAGAAAGTATACACGCGATAATAGATAGATATATATTATATATAATGTTAGAAGGAGCTAAATCAATAGGTGCCGGAGCTGAACTCGTATTCAGAGATGGAGGAAATCAAGTCTCATGTTGCTCCTCAGAAAATGCGTATAGTATATAGTAATAGTAATAGTAATAGTAATAGTAATAGTAATCTCATTGGCCCACTAGATAAGGATGGGACAAACGCTCTAGTGTATGCGAAACGAGCATTGCGTTTTGTCCGAGAAGTTCGTGAAAGAGTGCTCGTTACATCAAAAGAGATGGCGATGATCTGTCAAATCGACATTGTGTCGGTGTTCAGTCTCCCGCTCCTGTTCTCAACTATACTATGGCTTTCGTTACTATACTATGGCTTTCGTTGGGTAGAGCACGGGAGAATAAAGTCTATAGTGTATGCGTTACTGTACTGGGAAGCTAGCATTTTTGCTTGTCATGGAATCAAGTCTATTTGTTCGAATGTTCTTTTTTTCGTTTCGTTGGAAAAACCAACGCCGACGTCAAGAATGGATCAGTCTAGTCTCCTTTCTCTTTTGGGAGCAGAGCTGAAAAAGATGGAATTGTCAAGTACGATGATATTTTTATTAACGGATAGAAAAATGCTATTATCAAGTAGTAAACCCATTATGATTGCAACTCGTGGGATGCCTGGAATCCCACTAAATCGAGAATCGGAATCGGTGGAGGATGTGCATAGGGTACTCCGAGCCCTCCCCTTATTTAGAGAAATGGAAGGTATCTTGCGTGAGAGGAACCTGAATCTCCCGTCAGTACAGGAAATAAGCGCTTTCCGTGTGAATCTATTCTCTGGTATCCGGCGTGAGAGTGCGATTGCGGACTACGACGCTTTTTGGCGCTCCTTACTCGAGGAGATTCACACACCTCAGGGACGTAGTTGTTTTGGTCAGAGAATACAAGATCTGCACGCCCGAATGTCTGCCGAGGGCAACTGGGACTACTTGATTGCCCAACAAGGCAGAGGGTATTTTGGTAACCTACCTAATCTCAACAGCCCGTTGGATCAATATCAATTTGGAATTCACCCAATTCTGGATCTGAATATTGGTGAGTACTATGTCTCATTCACAAATCTATCCTTGTCTATGCTACTCACTCTCGGTTTGGTCCTACTTCTGGTGCTGCCAATGATTCTTCGTTCATTAGAATGTCGATTCCTCACAATCGCTCTTTGTGATGCTGCGGAACCATGGCAATTAGGATCTCAAGACGCAGCAACACCTATGATGCAAGGAATCATTGACTTACATCACGATATCTTTTTCTTCCTCATTCTGATTTTGGTTTTCGTATCACGGATGTTGGTTCGCGCTTTATGGCATTTCAACGAGCAAACTAATCCAATCCCGCAAAGGATTGTTCATGGAACTACTATCGAAATTATTCGGACCATTTTTCCTAGTGTCATTCCATTGTTCATTGCTATACCATCGTTTGCTCTGTTATACTCAATGGACGGGGTATTAGTAGATCCAGCCATTACTATCAAAGCTATTGGACATCAATGGTATCGGAGTGCGCCTCTTAACGAGGGTGATTTAAGTGCAACGAAATGTACCGGTGGTTCGCGAAGCATCTGGCTTACCGGTCATCTCCCATTCCCGTCGTCGAGAGACTAAAAGAACTATAGCATGCCAGAAACGGGGAGTTGAGGTGGTTAGACCTATACCCCGAAATGCTCCCAGCATAGGAGCCTATGGTTCCATTCTTGTTATTGCTGGAGGTACACATACCTCTTCTCGGTGTGGTGGAGCGATATACGAAAAATAGATGCTAAGCCCGCAATGTCCGATAACGGGGCTTCAGTAGTGAATCTATCGGCACCACAGCAGTGGCATACAACTTTGGACCTAAGGGCCGGCCCCGTTACCTTTCGGAATGGGGGATCCCCGTTGGCAACAACCACGGTAGTAGTTGCGGAACTACTGGGCCAAGAGAGGACAACCTGTTGTTCCTGCTCCTCCTTCTTCGCTTCGGGGACGGAGGTCCTACGGTAGGTAAGAGCACGCACAAGCACTTGGCCGAAGGGGACCAGCGCTTCTACTCCTCCACCGAGGAGCCGTTCTTGCGAGAAGCAAGGGATGTCGTGAACGGTGGGAGGTCAAAGAAAGAGAATTGACCTCTGAATACAGTGATCCTATGATCTAGATAGACTCCGTCCTTTTTTTTTAGATAAGGGTGACTCAAGAGGGGGGAGAACTACCTAACTAAAGAAGAATAGCGCTCTTTAAAAATAAGAGTAGGCGTGGAGAGCTTTTTGCGGGGAAACTTGCAAGTCAAGTTTGGGGGGAGGCGGGCGTCGACCCAACCTTATGAGTATTCGGACTATAACAGTTCCGATGAACAGTCACTCACTTTTGACAGTTATACGATTCCAGAAGATGATCCAGAATTGGGTCAATCACGTTTATTAGAAGTTGACAATAGAGTGGTTGTACCAGCCAAAACTCATCTACGTATGATTGTAACACCCGCTGATGTACCTCATAGTTGGGCTGTACCTTCCTCAGGTGTCAAATGTGATGCTGTACCTGGTCGTTCAAATCTTACCTCCATCTCGGTACAACGAGAAGGAGTTTACTATGGTCAGTGCAGTGAGATTTGTGGAACTAATCATGCCTTTACGCCTATCGTCGTAGAAGCAGTGACTTTGAAAGATTATGCGGATTGGGTATCCAATCAATTAATCCTCCAAACCAACTAAACCGGGGAAGCTGAAGCGGAAATGCAATTCTCGGGTGAGGGAAGGCTTCGCTCGCTCGCTCAAAAAGCTCTAACGCTCGTTTACGAGTGGAGTGCATAAGCCCTTATTGAAGTAGGGCGAGGCCTTACTACACGAGCTCGTAAGTAAAGCACGGAACGAGCCTTGTCTACGAAGCTTCGCTTCATCATCTTGCTTGCTTCTGCCGAAGCTTAACGCACTATAACATAGGCATGCATGATGGTATGGTAGGAAGACTCCTTTTAAGGCCGACCACTACATAGGAGCGATAGGAAGCCAAGCCGTCAAAAGGAAAGGCGAGCAGCCCTTATTGCAATAGCAAACGGCCTACTTATAGCCCTATTTATACCCTTTATCGGGGACGGGCCTTACAAGCTCAATAAATTGCAATTCTTCACCTTTTCCTCAGACAGTGGGAATGAATTTTCTTACTTGATTGACATTGACAGATATGTGTACCACACCGAACAAGCAATATGTCATATGCTTGATGTACCAGCCAAGCCAGCTCTTTTTTTCTCCGTTCCCTTATCCTTAGCGCTAAAGTCAAAATAAAATGCAAGAGAGTTTGTATTTGCAAATGAAAATGAATATGGATCTAAAAAAAATTATATAATCAATCAATAAATAATAATTGGAATAATATAAAAAATATCCTTCGCGTATTCGTTTAGAATCTTGTTGACCCTACTCGCTTACTCCTATTTTCCTGCTTTCTTTTTCGACAGAATTCATTCTATTCTAACTTTCTTGAAAGAATGGGGTTCTGGGCTCACCCTCTCTTCCTTTTTGAGAAAGATGGGCTGCCCTGGGAGTCTCGCCTTGGTGATTCTTTCTCTCTTGGGGGTCTTCTTCGGTAGCGAATCCGCTCTCATAAATTGGATGAATTCTTCTGGGTCGGCTTCGGGATCCGCCTCTGAGAGTTGGCAAAAGTACCTCAACTTATCGGAGTCGGAGGAAAATGCCGCGTCCGAACCATCCACAAGCCACACCCCGCCGAACCCTGAACCTGAAGCACCATCCATTTCGTTCTTGCGAGAACGAATCAAAAATGTTATTCGCTCATGCCAGCGTATACGAAAATAAAAAATCCTAAAAAGGATTAACGAAGATCTTCACCTTGAAACGGCGAGCGCCGAGAAGCGGGTAAAAATCGCCCAGGTCCTCGATAACATGAACTGGAAAAGGGTTTTCTTTTATACCTATACGGGGGAACCTAAGATAAAGCCCATATCGACTTAACGGTCCACGATTGGGATCGCGCACGAAAAGGCTAAACACAGCCTTTTTCTTGTCCTCGGGACAGCGGGCTAGTCCCGTGCCTGTTTTTTTGAGTTGGGGTACACAATCTTCCTTGTGACTGCCAAACCAGATTTCCGTTTTTAGGGAGAAGGTGTAGTCTTTTTGAACGGTGGTATCGTCAAGAAGAACGAGGCCCGCCCCATTTCTGGGGCGGGGGGAAGGAGAAGTGGGACTGTGGGTCTCCTTTCATTTCATACAACCTGATGGATTCGATGCTTCTTTTTGGCTACCTTTTATATGACTCTGACTATTGCTGTTAATAGATACCTGCTTGCTTCTTGCTTACTGGCAACCTTTATAAGATCTCCACCTTCAAGCTTGAGTACAAGCAGCTCTTTAAAAAAGGGGAATTCCGGTCCCTCCCTATCCTTCATGTGCTCTTTCAAGATCACCCTCGACAGCGCAGTTAGGTCTTAGAGAAGGAACTGATTTACCTAAGTCTAAGTAAGTAGCCAACTTCCGATAATCATTCCTAGCTTTGCGCTAGATTCAGTATGGTGATACACATTTTAGAAATAACAAGGGATAATAGCTCTTCTTAAGAGAATGGCTGCTTTGGGGGAGTTCTCTTTCCCTCTAACCTCTAACTCGAAATTGAATAAGAGAAGACAAAGCTACGCATTCACTCGTAGCACTCGTTAGGCCCCCCATGAATATGCATGGAGCCATGCGCATGATTCCAAGAGCGAGGCGAAACTAAATAAGAATAACCAGTAATGTCACGAATGAATGAAGCAAGCACTTTTAGATGGTATCGATCAGAGCCAATCCACCCTGTTCTTTCCTGATTATCGTCACTTAAATGAAATCCCACTAGCTGAAATAGAATCCGTCAAGTAAGAGATAAGCCAGAGATCCAGATCATTAGAATACGTTACCGGTCCAAGATGGGCCTCATCGCGAAAAAGAGTATGTTATTCCTATCACTAGGAGTAGTAGCGCTAGCGGCGCAGAAGGAGAAAGTAGCTAAGCGCTAAGAAGCTATCTAGAGAGTTTCCAGCTGAGGTTTCCTATTGGTATCGGCGGAGAACGGATCTGAGAACAGCTTCTGATTTTGTTTTGCAATCAAGTGCAGGATGAAATGGAAGATAATCAATGGAATCCAAGTATCTTTGCCTTCCTTCTTCGCTTATTATCTTTGGCCAATGTCCCAAGAATAGGTTGAGAGAGAATATCCCCTAGCTTGACTTCCAACTCTTCACAGAGCAGTCGATTCGGTCATCACATGTTACTGGTTGGATGACGATCGGAAAACTCTTAGTAGGTTGGGATCAAGAAGAAGGATTGGTGCCGGACAAGAGATAAGAATAGAGAGAGAGTGTAATCAAAGCAAGGGATAACGGTCAAGTGCACATTTCATTCATGTCAAGGCTATCTGAAAAGCAAGGGAAATCATGATTCATTGGATTGGCAAATCAGACAGATTTAAGAGCTATACTTGGCTAAAGCATAAGACAATACTGCGGTGAAAGCCTTAAGCCAGGAAAATAAAAAAATGTTAATGAATTATTGACCCTAGTCTAAAGGTACCAGTATCTTTCCCAAGCACCAACTCGCTTTCGATTTTTTATGTGGGCTCCCTTTTCCTTGTGTTAAAAGTGCCAACTTCTTAGTTTTCGTACTTGAATTCGGAATTGGCAAAACTTGATCCTATTTGACCTACTGTATAGATAGCCCTATTTAATAAGTTGCTCCTATTTTGGTATTTCGTGCATCCGTTTCCACCATCCATTTCTGCCTCCTGGCAGAAATGCAGGGAATGTGTATCGTTCTAGTCTCTTCGAATCAATCAATATGACTATCGGAAGAAGAATAACTACCTTCTCGAATCGAAATCAAGACTCTTCTCTTGCGGGAAGCGTAAGTAGTGGAATGAGGCTGGAACCCATCAATATCGCTAAACCTGGAGAGTTGCTTGTGTTGGGTTCAAAGTTTCGCTCTACCAAGGCAAGGCAAGATATAATATAATACGCATCCAGCTTTAGCTGAATATAGTGAGTGTTAAGCAAAGTACAGTACGCCTTTAGTTAAGATTTATCCCAGTTTAGTTCCTTTTTAGTTTAGTTAAGCCATTTAGTTTAGTTACGTGAAGTCGGCCCTCGAGTCTTAGTAGAGTAGCCTAAAGCAGTGGAAACTTGCCATGCATTCTACTCAATAGGGAAGTTAAGTTATAGAAGTCTTTCTTCCTCTTCTGGTGAAGCTAGCTACTGTCGTTTCTATTGGTTTCTCAAGAGGCTCAAGGTCTTGCTCTACCTAATCCGATCTAGTTCCGGTCTGTAATGATGGATAGGAAGGGTTGAGAGAACTACGTATCTCGCCTAGCATTTGTGTGTGCGCACCTGCTTTTGGGCGGTTAGCGAAACGAAAGTAAAGACAGCTATGTGTGATGAAGTAAGCCCTACGATGCTCGGTTAAGTAAAGACTGCTGTTATCTCATACAAAACAAGGACTCGGGAGAAGAACTAGTTATCCCCAGAGGGGGAACTATGATTCTCTCAGATGTGTCTATCGATATAGATCAAGTTGAGTGTTCAGCGAAGTATGCTAGCCATTGGCCTTACGTTCAGGATACTCCTTCCTGTCCTTGCGATGTTTGGTTAAGTGTTATCAATCAGCTTTCCTCTTCTTCCAGCATTCTTCTAATCATTGGTTTGCCTCTAACGATGGTTGAATAGCTCCTGTTGTTTGTCTCCACCTTCCTTCTCCCTGTAAGTTGTCCTCATACTCCCAGTTCTTTCTCTTCTTTCTTTTCTTCCTCTACGACTTTACTATACTATATTATTCTTGAATAAGCTAGTGATTATCTGAGGCTTACAGTATGGTATACCGAGGGCTAACTCCACTACTTCAGATTGTTGAATCGAATATACCTTCTATATACCTAGCTTAGAGTATTTGAACCTGTTACGTCGATTGCTGAACCACTTTGACGCGTTGGCTTTGGCTCTGGCTTTTCCTATATCTGAATGTTTCGGAAGAGTCCGTGGCTATCCTGCGCGAAAGAGGAAGAACTCAACTCTTTGCAAAAAAAGGAGCATCGCTCTAATCACTTATGGTTGTTCCTTTCCAGGATGGATGGCTACTGCATATTATCATATAGAAATCAAATGAAAACCCTACTGAATTAGGCAAGCGATTATTCGCATCGTTGCTTAGGTGCTCTAACAAGCCGCAATTGGTTAGAGATTGGATCAAGTTCCAGGCTTTTTAAAAAGTGCCTTCCAGCTTACTTAATTGACTCGCATGGGCTTTCTCGCTATAAACGAACTAAACGAAGCGCCTAAAGAGAGAGATCCGCGGGACACCAGTCAATAAAGTAAAAAGAGAGTATTCTCTTATGTAGTCTTATTCCTTCCCACCCCCTTGTGGGTGCTGCTCAAGCAGCTCAGGAGGCGCCAACCCCACAACCACAGGTAGAAGGAGTTCCAGGTGCGGCGTCCAGATCAGGGACTAGTGGCCCGTCCTGTTCGGATGTAAAGGAAAGATGAAAAACTTTTCTCAAACAGTGGGGAAAGGGCCCCATACGTCAAAGCCAGATAAAGAATCTCCAACAAGATTCGAAATTGGATCGTTCAAGTCCAAAGGATAGAGAAGAAATCCTCATGGTCACCAGAAGATTTTTCATCGAGACAAAACGCTGCTAACGCTGTAGTATTGGAATATTGGGACTACTATACTACTGCGAGCGGGAAAAAAAGAAAAACCTTCTGTCGACTAGAGTTTGATGTCGATTTATCCACACTTCCATGACTTCTAGAGGAAAGCTAACTGCTTGCTGGCTGGGAGCTGTATGAGCGGTAACGTCCACGTACGGCTCCGTGAGAAGGTGGACGGAAATTTGTTGTACCTCACTCCCGTCTTCAATGGGGTCTGCTCTTTTTTTTTTGGGAGAGTATGCCAATATGATCTTAATGAGGTGCGGGGCTTTGCATCTGACATTCGTTGGGCTTTCCTCTGCGTCCCGGCCTTTTTGTGCAATAAACCCCTCCGGCCGAAGACTAGTGATAGGTGGTCCCGCGGAGCTTTCGGAGAAGGGTAGCCTAGTGTGTAAGCACAGCAATGAACCGCGGCGAACCCTCAGACGACCCTTCTAAGATAAGGGGGGAGACCCTCAGTAGTGGTGACCCTTTGACTCTTCCACTGACTTATATATGTACCGAATGCTCATACGGGAAAGTGAACTCCTGGGTCTGGGGGTTGCTCCGAGAAAAAATCCTTTCTTTCTCGTCCACTCCAGGGGGTGCGGACACACCTGCGCGGATTACAGGTGACGGTTACAAGAATGGCGGGGAAGTGAAGAGTACCCGACGACATTCAGGGATGAATGTAGACCCATCGGGCAGGGATAATCATTCCGGTCCTGGGAGAGGTGGCGACACCAGTCTGAGCTGAGGGAAGCCAGCCAATTGAGTCACTGAAACGACCGCAGGAGGCGCACCCTAAGCCCAGCTTCTCGGAGCTGCTATTGCGAAATACGGCTTCCTTAATATACAAATTTCCACAAGGGGGCTGGGCTGCTCGCCTTCATAGAAAGGCGACCGGGCCTAGATTAGATGTTCGCCTTTTTATAGAATAGAAAGAGAAGGTAAAGGGGGGCTTTATTGGTAATGGCTGAGGTCCATGAAAGAATCGCTGGAGCACATCAAGCGGGCAGAAGAATGAGATGGCTGATACACAGATATGGGTTTTATTGGCCAAACATGGAAAAAGATTGCAATAAATACGCCCGAGGATGTCCAAAGATACAGACCGATTAAAAACCTGTAAGCGGAAGAATTACATGAAATCATTAAACCTTGGCCATTCCGAGGTTGGGCAATTGAAACAATTGGAAAAATATATCCTCCTTCCAGCACCTTTTAACAATCTTCTTCTGTGTTGAAGCGTAATAGGAAGAAGCCAAAACATTCTTTCAAGAATCTCCAAATCCCCCATCCACATAACCCCTTATTTTCTCTCCAATGGTAGATTCGAAGAAATTCGCATGCTCATATCGTGCTCTCATCCCAACCCCAAGAAAATAGAACTCAAAGAGGAGCCATATGCTTCATATATTGATGGTTTCTTGGAGGGATGGATCCTAATGCAAGCAAGCCGGAACTCTTCCACATAATTTTCAAGGCGACGCTTGGGGCCTTCCATGTTATAGTCAGCCAACTCTATTTTCTCAGGTACCTGAGAAAGAGTAAGAACACCTGCGTTCCAGTATACCATCCTTCCATGCAGTAGTAATCCCCCCCTCTAAAAAAGTAAGTTGAGATTCAAAGCATTCCCGTAAGCTAGTAAGTCAATCAAAGCTATAACTCTATTTGTTAGTTTCAGGAAACTGGTACATATTTATAATAATAATATATATTATATCTTTATATTATTATTATTTGGTATTTACCAATTTTAGACTAAGCATAAATTCATTTTGAAAGAAAAGGCAAATCCCCAGAAATAAAGGATTTTTACTACGTTACCCTCAACTCAAAAAGTACTCCGGCAGCGTGAGTGAGTACAGGCTCATATTCCTATTTATTTTCTGACAAGGGAGGGATGCGTAGGATTTCTTACAAGAGAGATCGAAGATAGGGAGGTACTCAATATAATGTGTACTCTTTCAACTGAAGATGACGATTGAACTTTGGTACCGCAGCAAATGATCAAATGGACCGTGGGTACTAAACTAAACTAAGAGTAGTAACAACTATTCCTTCGCAACTTCGCCCTTCGCACTTACCTTTCGTCCGGTACGTTGTTCAAATGTTTTTCTGGGATTATGTTGGTGATCTTGAAGGGTTGTGGGAGTATGCATGGGGGCAGTCTGTTGGTGACAACCTGTTGAACTCAGTTTATGCTATGGGTAAGTGTGTGCAAGACTTTATGGCGGATGAGAAGATTCACAAGCCTACGCTGCTTGGGCCGCATTTTGCTTTGCTGGTAAGAAAATGCAGTAAGTTTGTTTTTTTCCGTCCTGTATTGTTGGTGGGTGATTACAGTATGGCTTTAACTACTAATGTTTGCAATCAAAAGGTTTGGCTGTATGAGCATACTCAAGTGGTAAGTCTACGACTTGGTTGGTATCTGTTTCCTCGATTTAGAAACAGGAAGCTTGAGAACCAGGAGTGAGTTCGTCCCAAGGGTGGGTTCGTGAGATGGATAATGATAGGTTTATCATGCAGCCTTTGTATACGCTGCTGACAGACAGACGAAGAAGCTTTTTTGATGTATAGCAACGTGCGTGAGCCGTGCTAAGCAATCATATTAATATCCTTCGCTACTTATTTTGGATGCTGGTGGCTTGGCTTATTAACTGCTCTAAACCTTGCAATGATCATGGAGGGCGCGTTTGCACTCGTATATTTTATCGGGTCTGGCACTCGTATATTTGCATATTCCCGTTCTCGTCCTATAGCCTATAGCGGATCACCTTACCTCAAATAAGAAAGAACTAACTGGCTAACCCTCGCACTCCAATAGCCTGCCTCCAAAGCAAGAAACCCATCTATAAGTCTATAAGAGAGCCCTGGCACTATAGACCCGCAAAAGGGTTGATCGATCAACATGCCAAGAAACTAGATCTGCTGTTCCACACTTTGTCTTTTATTTGACGTATTCGACCTGGCGCCCCAAACAGAAGGCAGATACTGGCAGATCTACTCCTTTCCTATACTATACTATACCGCCCCGATACCCAGTTTCCTTGGGTAAGAACAGAGATGAAGTCCGTCCCTTAGCCTAGTCTATATCCACTAATGTTGTTGTTTTATAGAGGAAGACTGTCTTCTCGGGGAAGACAGGCTTTCGAGGACAAAAGGAAAGATACATGAAAAAATCCCAACTTAAAGTAGTGGAATTGCCAAGCCTATCGGGTAAGCGAACTGTCTAAGACTGGCGAAGGGAAAGGACTGGTAGGAAACCCAAACTCGGATAGTTGGGGAAAGGAATGCAAGTATGCCAATGATAAAGAGTAACCATCACGCACTTTTCCAGTAGGAATACAGGCATTTCGACCTATCTTTTTTTACTTTGTTAGGGACTCATTCTTTCTAGCGTACAGTGGCACTTGTCACCAGCTCTGCAACTCGTACAGCTATTTCTTCCTCCTTTTAACCTACAACAGCGCTATACCTACTATTCTCTGGCCTTATCTTTCAAGAATGTGCTTGCGCCAGTTGATCTTTCGGGTATGAAGCCTAGACAAGTAGAAGGGGAGAGAGTAGCGAGTTGACGAGCGAGTGCTCTGCTCTATCATTTATTACAAGAAAAGTCAAGCTTGAAAACTGCTTCTTCTCAACCAGGATACGAGCCAATCCCTAGCCTAGAAGCGAGGAGAGAGGGTATTTCAAATTCACAAAGCCAAACTGACAAGCGAGAGCCGGTGAGTAAGGTGGAGGCAGAAAGGAAGTTGTATGAATCTCTTTTTCCCGGAAAAGTATACTTGTGAGGAAATCAAAACCAAGAGGGCGGCATCGCTTCGCGCCTTGTTTTTCTGGTAAGGAAAGTCCTATCCTAGCAATAAGTGATGAAAGTAGTACCCAAGCCATTCGTTGGTCTTTGACCCCTGTAATAATGGTTGTCCCGAGCTGTATGAAAAAAATCGCTATCCTTCCGCCAACCTAAATGAATGGAAAACTTACTATCTCTATCTATATCTCTTTATTCAAGTACCGATCTTATTTCCCGGCTCCAAAGAGCATATTTTAATATTCAAAATAGAAGAGAGAGAAAACAAAAAAAAACAGGAATTGCGCTATCGAGTTCACTGCTTTAGAGAGGGTGCGCAGGGTATCGTCCCTATCTCCTCGTGCCCTAGGCTTATGTATGTGAAAAAGCAAACAATGCAATTTTGTGGAAATTGGATTCTCATCCGTGAGGCCCCAAGTGCTACTTCTCAGGGTAAAGGCAAGACAGCTTGAAAGGTGGAAGCTCTCTATAGTGTCAGTGCGAGTGGAATAGGTTCGATCGATATTACTTCGGCGTCGGCGGGTACGGTAGTATTGTTTGATCCGTTGAGGAGGATTTTCTTTTCGCTAACTCAAAAGTCTTTTTCTTCTATCAAGCAATGTCTCAGTTCCTTTGATTGAACACGTGGATGGAGTAGTTCACTCTGGTTTGAGAAATAGTGTTAGGGCATTTAATTTAGTACCAGAACTTCAGAACTGGGGGAAGACCTTATATTAATATTAGTAGTAAGGACTATCAACGCGAGTACATGCACATTAATAACATAGGTTAACATTCAATTCAAGAAAGTGAGATGAGTTACTTTATGTTGGAAAGGAGTAAAAGTAAGAGAAACATGCATACATTAGTAAGAAAAAAAGGACATCGATATATGGGTAACATAGGCCTCCTCCCGTTCATTAGTCTTGGGTGGGATGCTAGTGGGGGCTGAGCATAAAGCCAGGCTCTTTGTCTTCACTTCCTATCCGTTTTATACTGTACGAGCCGAGCTTTACGTCCTACTAATTTAGTCTTTTCCGATCAGATGCTATTCCGACTTCCCATTTTTCTACTTTTCTGTTGCTATATGCGTAATTCAGGCTCTCTTTATGCCCATGCATGCATACACAAAGCAAAGATGACTTGAAGATGCCTTACCAAGAAACTGGAATCTCTAATCCCTCTTTGGAATACTCATACTTCCTTCTACAAGGAAGAAACTGAGCAGCAGAGATTTTGGCAATAGCAAATCAAATGTCATTTATCCTGCTAAGGTACTTTACTTTCCCTTGACTTTGATTGACTTTCCTTTCCAAAGCTATGATCAAGGAAGCAGGCCAGGAATGCTCTTATGAGAAATGGAGAAGCAGGAATGGTATTCCCAAGCAAAGATAGAAAGAAGCCTTGCCTTCCCTTAGACCTGGAGACATATCCACCAAGAAACCAGAGAAAGCTATGAATGAAACTTCACTTAACTTATAGTGCTTCGTACGCGTTCATTACATGAGATCTGTTTGCCTGTAGTGTAGTACATCCCTCCAGTATTCGAATGAGCTTGATTTCTCGAATTGGTACAATGCTCTTCTTGTCTCTTCTTCTAAAGAGTGAGAGTGCTGGAGTGGCGTGTCTCTCTAGTAAGGTACAACTATACCGGAGCTGATATCTCTTCCGCGGGTGATTCTCCGGTAGAGAAGGCAGTGCTTAATACCGGTAGTTCGACCTTTCCCAACGGATGCGATCCAGACCCTTTCTTGGAAAACCACGGCCTGTTGCTAAGAAGGAAAACGAGTCCTCTCCTGTTGCTCAAGCCCAAGAAGTATCTGACCCTTGGGAGGCAAAGCACTAGAGAACAGAGATCATAGGGGAGGAGCTATCCCCGAGCTCCGGACCAGAACCAGTTTCTCCAACCTGGCCTGCTTCCTTTCCTTTAGCCTTGCTTTTCTTCTGATTCAGTCCAAAGATAGAGACAAAAGAAAGGTAATTATTGAATCGGACTTGGCTTCTTTTTCGGCATGGGCAAAGGTTTGGCAATTCCACCATTAGCAAAGGTTTAATCGGTTGACGGTATCCTTGGGGAAAGGCACCTGCTTTTAGCAATGGTTGTTATTGGCAAAAGGAACACTTTACTCGGCTTGTAGAAAACTCTGGACTAGGCTGAAGCAATTAGTCTCCCGTGTCAACTACTCATTTCTGTTTATCGATTTTCTATGCTTTCGTTCCTCTCTTCCCCGAAGAAAGTATTCCTCGCCTCGCATAGAAGTCAGTGAATTGATGCTCCAATACGGATAGAAGTTAGTTCTTCCTCAGGTAAGAGATCTGAATCATGCCAAAATGATGGTGCAGTTCATTCCAATCCCAATGCGTCTGTTCGCCTAGCCTACTACCCCTAGCCTTTATCCTACTATCCTCGTAACTAACTGTAGTTCATCCATCGATATCCATTCCTCGGCATCCGTTAAAGGGTACCTTTATCCCGTTAAAAGGTTTCGGCTCGGCTTTAGGGTGGGTTTCTCTTTTAAACCAGCCTAATCGAATCCAGGAGTAAGGAATATACAATTGGATGCTTTCCCCCTCCATACCGGGTAATGATTGGTATGGCAAGGCTATCCCCATGATCAGTTATCCCAACCGAATCATCCCCTAGCGCGATTCCTATCCTAAGCATTCGTTCCTACGAGCCAGAGCAGCATCCTTTCCTTGAATTGACGTATATGAGCGTTGTTATCAGGTACGCCAATATGAGATTTTCCGGACTGACTCTTTCCTTTGTTCATAGATCGATCTAATTACGTATATACAGGCTCCGCACCTAGAGGCTCACCTTCTTTCGCCAATAATAACGCTAGAGAACGTAGTGAGCGCTAGAGTAGAGATATTCCTTTTCATCTGAGGTTTATTCCTTCCTATTCCTTTTACGAGCGCAATACTAATCGAATCCAGTCCCATGTCTCCGGTTCTGCTCCTATCCCTCTAACAAAGGCAAAGGGGCACGGTACCAATGCTAGGCTCTCCTTTTAACAAAGTTAGGATCATTCTCATATATGGGCAAAAGTAGTAAACCCGATTTCCCTTCGGAAAGTAGATGATGGATTTTAAAAAGTTGATCTCATATAGCGGGGAAATCAATGAATAGCATTTTCACTAAGCTTTGGAAAAGGAAGTGGGTCACCCATTGCAAAAAAGTTAGGAACACATATAGGCGAAAGTACTACTTTTTAATTCAACTATAACTGAGCGGAACCTTCCTTTTGGGGCAAGGCACGGCAACAACGGAAAGGTTAACCAGGATAAAACAAACCTAGTACTACGCCCTCCAAACAGATCGTATCCTCGGCTATTTCATTAGAAATATAAAAAGCATATTTCCCTGGCGTCAACCCCGGAGGGTGTAGAAACCATTTCTTTTCCTTTGCTACTAGATACGATGCTTTTCGTGTAGGCTACGCTTTTCGCAAGTATTGTTTATTTGTTCCGAATAGAGTATGCCTTGGTTTAAGAGAGGAGGCATCTGGATAGCTAGGGATATTGACACGGATAAGCTCTTAGGCAAAGCAAGGCATCTGCCAACTTGTATGCATCACCCTGTGCTTTTGCACATCAATGGAAAAGATAGGAACAGCGAATCCTTGTAGGAGACGGGTTGGTTTACCGGTGCAGTTCATATGCTTCCTTGCGCTAGAAACCAATACGCACGTACGAGGCCTACGATTCTCTAGTTGTATTGGCAAGGGAAAGAAGATGCTATGGGAATGTTTGGAATGAAATAGCTTAGGAAAGGCAGGATCTGCTGATGAAAGTGGGCCGGAGCCAGAACTAGGATAGGGATCAGATTGGGAGCAGGTTAGATGCAACCGCCGGGAGGACAATCCGACTTCGAAGTACGAGCAGGGATATTCGATAAAAGGAATTCCAATCGGAATAAAGGGTGAATTCGATTAGTTGAACAGGCAGCAGATGAAGTGATGGGAGCTAGCTCACTTCCTTCAATGAACGGATTTGCCTTGATTTGAGATTTCTAATTGAATCAAACTCTCGCCCTTTTGAGATTGAGTTACTTCCTTGCCTGGGCTAGTCGTAATCCCTTCTTCTGTACAAGATGGTTAGAGCTAACCCCAGTACTACTCCTTTGGCTGCAGAGTACCACCTCTTCCTCAACTGGATCTGGTATTCTTCCTCGAACCAGTGCTTCCTCGGAGGATGGTTCTACTTACTGTCCCCTCTACTTTAGGTTTGGAGTTCAGCTACACCTTTTGGCTTTGCATGAATGCCATTTTCCTCTGTGTCTCTTTCCTGCGGGTGCTTGGTCTTTTGCTAAACTTGTTATTTGGCTCTCTTCTTTGTCCCTAGTTCCTGTTTCATGCCGAGTTTCTATAACAGTACCTGCATCCTGCCTTTTAGCTTATCCGTGGACCAGTGCTCTTTCTTTCCGCTTTGAACGGACGCCTACAACTAGATAATTTGTCGGATGACAATACAATACTACAAGCAGGAGGGGACACAAATCCTTTAGATTTCGCTAGTGCAACGCTCGTATTGACCTTTAGCTCGTGGGAATCAATCGTAGTTTTGATTTCATATCCTACGTAGTATTTGCGTGGGCCTCGCTCGTATGCAAGGAATAGGTTTAGGAACAGGGCTAGCGAAGGAAGGGACCAAGGAAGGAATTCGTAGCCCAGAACCTTAAGCAGGAGCTCATAACTACTACGAATGGAAAGATTCCAGCTATTGAAGCTTAAAATAAAAGAACAGAAGAAAAAGATAGAGAGGTTCAAGTTGATGGAATCCAAATCTTATGCTGATTCCAGTGATGATGACATATTTGCACATATATCATATTCCACTTGATCGATATACCAATTCCTGAAAAAAGAAGAAGATAGTGTTGTGTTAACCAGTTGGAATGTCATGAAAGCACTTACTTCCGAGACAGCCTGTCCTCGGCTATTTCATTATCAAAAGGAAGTATTGGCAAGGCTGTAACATTACATGCAGGTCCTAGCCTACGTTCGTTGGTTCAGATCTACTCCTAGCAGTGAGAGCCGGATATGAATACTAATTTGTAGGCTACTTCGCAATGAACACCAGAGCTATATGTTTGTTTATTCACCTAGTTCCTATGTCCGCCTTTTCCGCGCCCGCTCTATCTCTAGATATATCTCTTTATAATCCATCTCAGATAAGTAATGGTAGTCTTGATCATCCCTATCATCTTCCTCTTCCCAGCCGTCTACGCGAAAACCAAAGAGAATCAGAGAGCCGAAGGACCTCAAACAAATAGCTGGTTGCGTTAAAGAGGCGTGGATACTTGCAGGAGATTGGAACACGTATGCCGATCCGACCGAGGCAGTCCAGGCAAATGCATGAAGTTGAAAAACAGGATCGACGAATGTAAGCTTCTCGACACACCACCCAGCCTATGAAATCCCTACCTACCATTCCAAGACCCAAGTCTGTAATTCCTACTGCCGTGCTCCATTCGGAAAACAGGCCTTAGAACGCTAGTTACTCGACTGTGCCTTCAAGGAAGGTCTGGAACCTGAGAGGTGAGTTCTGAGAAGCCAACCGCATTCATTGGTTTTGAAAAAGAAGAAAGAAAGTAAAAAAGGCTTAATTACTAAATATGGCTATCTTTAACTACACCACTTTTTCCAACGTTGCTTTCCCTAGGACTTCGTTATTCGCAATTAGGAAGGGTGTAGATGTACGCAGCTTCTCCTCATGTTGTTGGCCGGAGTAAGGAAGAAAGCGTAGTAGTACAATGCTGAACATTCCGGAGCAATGGAAGTTTATCTTGCCGCTGTGTAAAGTGTCGCATTCCCCTATTCTTCGTCCGATGCCGAAGCATCTCCCTCTTATTAGGGTAGGACCCCTGAAGAAATTTCCAGAGATATACGAGAAGGCGCGAAGCGTGGATGGAGTTTGCTTAGGGGAAAAGCAGTCCAACTATGGGCTCATACTAGTTTGGCATTAACATGCTTGGTATTGGCATCCCCCTGAAAGAAGGCTAGGCTTATTCACCTACCTCTTCTTGCTGGAACGTGAGCTATTGCTTTGGTCAACAACCAACGCTTGGAAAGTAATAGTTCTAAGAAAGAGCAAACTGCTAAGCCTGAGAAGAAGAATCATAAAAAATCATAGAATGCTAACAACCAGCTTCTTCCAGCTTTGTACATCATTTATTGTATCGTTTATGGGTGCTTGTACATCATAATATCCTCTTCATATCTTTCCTTTCTCGAGTGAGTGGTGGGATGGATGTCCTACCACGAACGGAAGCTGACAGAGCAATATCTATTCATATGCTTCGTAATCCTTGATTTCCCAAAGATAAGATTCCTTGCCAAGCCAAGACTCTTGAGTGGGATATTTCAACTACTTTAAAGCGAGGAGGTGAATGAGCAAGCAAAAGGTAGGCTAGGCGGTCTCGCCCATCCCATGATTGGTGGACTTCCTGCTATTTCAGAGTAAGCATCAGCATCTCTTCCATCTTGTTCTGGGCCAAGCAAACCAACTATTTAGTCCAGGCACTCGTATTGAAATGGAAAACATGCTTCTTTCTGCTATCGACCAATCCGGATCCGAGAATGATCTGCCCCATCGTTATTAGTAAATGTGGGGTGTAGTGCTGGAACCTTTAGTTCTGTGGGCGTACAAAGCATGTGGCTTGTTTGACTTGACCTATGGGATGGGGGTACCAATCTTCGTTGCATTCAGGATTGACCTGAGGAATGGGCCGGAGTATCAGAATAGATGTGCTTCGTGCGACTCGTTTCGACTAGCATGAAATCCGGAATAACAAGAAACCCTTGTGCAAGTCGATGATTGATTGCTTGAGAAACAGAAGTATGACATCTCTTTTTTCTCGTATTACAACAACTAGGCTATTCGGATTGCTTTGCATGCTATTCTTCGAGTCGAAGCTTGTCCCACCTAAGTGCCGTGCTTCATTCTCTGCGGCAAACCTCAAATCACTCAAATAAAAATCATAATAACCGAGGCCCGAGGCTAGTCTTCATTCTCGTATCCCGAGGCGGCTTTCTCTATCTTTAACCCGAGGCTAGTCTTCCTGGGGAGGAGTTTCTTGCCCGGTTCCTAGCTTTGGCTGGCAGGTTGAAAGTTGCGTATTCATTCAATAGAAGCAGATCCCTAATCTCGATTAGTAACCTTTGTAGGTCATTGTTCTGTCAGGGTTTCGAGGGATAGGGGCTGGCCGACCACCGGATCAAGAGAAGCATTAAGGAGAAGCAACTTAGATTGAAGCTTTTCAGGTCGATGACTTTATATCAAAATTTAATATAACTTTTTATGTTCGTCACATTAGTAGTGACTCACTCCCTTACCCAAGTAAAGTCATGAAATACTTCTCTTTACTAGATCCTGGATCCTGGCTACTCTACTTACTAGAGCTAGAGCTCTACTCACTTCAGTAAGAACCTTCCTTCCGGTTGTCACATTTCTAGCTAGTGATAAAGATCTCTTTCGAGTTCGGAGCAGGGAGGATAGCGAAGCGATTCATACATAGCCTTTCAAGGTAGTGGAACTGGCAAGTGTCTGGATTGGATGGACTTCCATGCTTTGGCGGAACACTTCACTTAATGAGTGATGCCCATTATACTACAAACCTTTTTGAGAGAGGACTTTGCCAACTAGGAAGTCTGCTATCCCAACCAATCGACCAGGATCGAGTGCACGAATCGCTTGACCTAGTATGATATAAAGTGCCTCCTTCGAGTGCATCTATAGAGCATCCTTTCTGCATCCTGCATCTGCTTCAGGAATGGATCAAACTAGGTTGTCGGCGGAAGTAGTGGTAGTGGCAAGGTATCCATGGTTTTCGGTGGAAGTAGAGTATCCACTTAATCGTCTCCTGTATCATTCCTTTAGCTTGCGGAGGCCAGGTTGTAAAAACCAATTAATTGCTTTAGCAAAGAGTCTGGCTCGACTTCTTACCTTGAAATCTGGAAACTTCCATCTAGATCGTCGTGGCAACTCCACTTCCCCACTCTTTCCGCTTTGAAGCGTTTCTCTTAAAGACAAATGGGTTCTCTTTCTGTCTTCGTATCCAGAAGCTAGAGATAGGTTCGGTAGTAGGGCATGGTTAAGTCCGTGTCAGAATGAAGTCAGGGTTTCCGGGTGCCTTGTTGGAATCTTACTCGTAAAAACGAGTGCCTTGTTGGAATCTTGCTCGTCAAACTAGTAATATATCGTATTTAAACGTATGCGAGGATTGCTTTCTTCTTTCGTTCTCAAACTGATCGAATCAATGGCCAGGATAGGAATGTTCCCTGAGAAGAGGGCAGGGCAGAGAAGAAGGCCGAGTAGAAATACCTCCGATCTCGATTCCTTTCATGTTTTGGTGCCGCTAGCCATCATTCCTCGTTTCTCGAGAATCTCCGTTGATGTCGTTTCCAGAGAATGGCTTAAGTGTTGAACTTCTAAAAACCATGGCCTTATCCAAATAAACTGGTGAAAGCACCATCCTTATCTAGAGAAAATAAGTGACTTGATTGACCCGTTTCCTTTCTGGGTCTGGTGATGGTTTAGCTTCCGGTGTCCCAGGATGTGGTAGTATTTATTGGTCCCCAACCAACCATGCCTTGCGCCTAACTTGACTCTGCAGCCCTTGCTTCAAAGTAGCCAGCCGACGAAACCAATGTTAGAGCCTGTAACTTAGGACAGAACAGCCTTGCCTTTCTTAAACAAAAGAGGGAACTGCCTTTCCTTTCTCAAACAAACCTGTACTGGGTGAATGAAAAAAAGGAAATAGCTGGTTACTTTTGAGAGTACAGCTGCCGAAACAGCTTCTTCCTGTAGGCGTTAGCCGATTTAGTATCAGAGGAGTACCTGTGAAGTAAAACTTTTGTCTGTAGCTCAACAAGTTCCGTTTTCTTGTAATAATAGAAGTTCAGTGCGGAACAAGATAAGTTTTTCCTTTACAATGTTTTTTATTACCATACTACAGTACAACAGTAAGTTCTTTCTTCTGACCAGAGCCAGCGCTTTAACTAGTTCTACTCTCCCAGCCAGCTATCCTTCTTCAAACTAGAGAGAGAGCTATCCATATTCCTATTCCTGTGACCTATCCTTATATCTCGAGCACTACTTCTATCACCGATTTCTTACTTCTCTCCCAACTTTGCCTAACAACCCGAATCTCTTTCCTGTAGCTAGTCGCTGATAGTCAGTCTATCTCCTTTCCTTGCAAACTCTCTAAGCTTTAGGTAGTTCGCCGTGCGATGGGCCTGAGGATCTATTCCAAAGGGTGATGGGTCGTGGGTACGACTCTTCAGAAGGCGCTTTTGCCAACCACCGAGCACCAACAAATGAAGAGAGTTACCACAAGTATGAGACCACTGAAACTACTTCGCCTGCTTTGAATCAGAGCAAACTGCTTTTAAGTATAAGACCACCAATCTAGTACGCAACCATTGCCTATTATGCCATCCATATTGTTGACTTTCACAGACCCACTATGACTGCCTACGCCCATATAGATAGAGAAAAGTTCACCTAAGGATAATAAAACGTTTGAGGAAGGTTACCGCTTACGATATACCTATATATAGATAGTGTAGTGTTGTAGTGTGTTAAGTAGATCGGTCCCATATAAAGTTGCAATGTATCTGCAATGAGTTCATCTACTCCGGGGTGTTCTCCGCACTTCTCAAGAAAGAAATAGTTGGAAATTCCCCGGATCGTCTGCGCTTGGCTTGGTATTCTTATACTGAATCGCTGTTGGATAAAAGAAAGCATAAAGTTTTTAAGCCTGCGTTCTCGTTGGCGAAACCACTAGGAGGCAACCATGAAAGCGGTTTCTATGTTTCGATCGAACCAACACAGCTTTACGCTTCTTTCCAACTCTACCCACGCTTCGGGTTCGCACTTACTTTACGCCTTACCGAACTTGGGCTTAGTTCAGCCAGCTTCGTAACATGCCTGCTCAAAGTGAGTAGTTGGAAGTTCCTGTAAGCATCTTCCCATGAATTGACGTATATAAGCGTAGTTATCAGGTACGCCGTGAGCTGGATTCTATCCCCGAGGATAGAGATTGATGGGTAATAGTTTTGATAGAAAACTCGTATGTTAAGTTCTCTAGTTGATGTGATGCGGCTCGATTCATCATTGCTCTCACATCAATGTTTTCGGTTCCCTTTTTACTCTCCCATTTTCATAGAGAAAGATGTTCTGATTCAGTTCTCTCTGAAAAGGAGGGGCCCTTAGGGACACAGTAGTACCATTTCCATTGTGCGAAAGGTCGTGTCCTGGTAGCCTCTCTGCTGTAGACGGTCTCATTGGTAAATTCTTCCATTTCTGAAATTGTCAAATCGAGATTGTGTGGGTGTTCAGTCTACTCTACCGCTCATGAAAAGATTTCGTTGGGTAGAACCAAGTCTCTTTTGGGAGCAGATTGTATTTGATTTTATATAGTTACTCCATGATGATGATGACTAGATGGAGTTCCACTGATATGAAGAGAAGAAATAGAATATTGGCTAATATGGTGCCAATTCGTAATTTAAGTTTACCTGATTATTATGAATATGAAGAAGAATACCCTCCAGTTTCAAGAGAGGCAACCAGAGGGGTCTGTATACTCCTACGAATAGACAGATATTTATCTTCAATTGGAAGGAGCATTCAAGACCGTGAGGTTCTACGCGATTTCCGCCAACGGTTACTCTTTCCCCAACGCGAGGCTGGGCACAGCTTTTCCGAAATATATGATGATATACGAGCGCATGGGGTAGAAGCAAGTCGATTGGGTCAGCCTCTAAGAGATCTGTACGATGAGATGGAAAGGAACGGCGAGATAGTAAATAACGGCTCAATCATTATCCCTGGAGGCGGCGGACCAGTAACAGAAAGCCCATTGGATCAATTTGGAATTCACCCAATTCTGGATCTGAATATTGGCAAGTACTATGTCTCATTCACAAATCTATCCTTGTCTATGCTACTCACTCTCGGTTTGGTCCTACTTCTGGTTTTTGTTGTTACGAAAAAAGGAGGGGGAAAGTCAGTGCCAAATGCATTTCAATCCTTGGTGGAGCTTATTTATGATTTCGTGCCGAACCTGGTAAACGAACAAATAGGTGGTCTTTCCGGAAATGTGAAACACAAGTTTTTCCCTTGCATCTCGGTCACTTTTACTTTTTCGTTATTTCGTAATCCCCAGGGTATGATACCCTTTAGCTTCACAGTGACAAGTCATTTTCTCATTACTTTGGCTCTTTCATTTTCCATTTTTATAGGCATTACGATCGTTGGATTTCAAAGACATGGGCTTCATTTTTTTAGCTTCTTATTACCAGCGGGAGTCCCACTGCCATTAGCACCTTTTTTAGTACTCCTTGAGCTAATCTCTCATTGTTTTCGTGCATTAAGCTCAGGAATACGTTTATTTGCTAATATGATGGCCGGTCATAGTTCAGTAAAGATTTTAAGTGGGTTTGCTTGGACTATGCTATTTCTGAATAATATTTTCTATTTCTTAGGAGATCTTGGTCCCTTATTTATAGTTCTAGCATTAACCGGTCTGGAATTAGGTGTAGCTATATCACAAGCTCATGTTTCTACGATCTCAATTTGTATTTACTTGAATGATGCTACAAATCTCCATCAAAATGAGTCATTTCATAATTGCATAAAAACGAGGAGCCAATCATAGAACTACATATGGTCTGATACTACTAACTTCCTTGAAAAGTGGAAGAGTAGTTATGTAGGCAGTTGCCGTTCCAGAAATGTAGCGGTTGCTCGACCAAAGCCGGTCATCAAAGAGTCAGTAAGTAGTAATTCTATCAATTACCAATTCGTGGAATTCTCATGTTCCAATCAATAAGTGTGTCTACTTAAAAGTAAGTTCAACTTGCTTGTGTTAAGCTTTGCTCGAACTTGATTACTTCCTCGCTCTCCTTCACTCGGTCAAGGGATTCACCTTTACCTCGTTCTGGTCTTCCAGCTTGAAAGACAAGGTCCTTATTCAAAACTGGCTCCTTCGAGTTAGTCTTTATTGTTTCATAGAAAGGCTTCCTTCTACGACTGGAGTGAAATCCTCTATGCTGACATAAGCGGAGAGGCAAGCAACAACCATTATATTGAACCTGCCCTGAAGGCTTTGTTTGCCTAAGTGCATAAGTCAAAGAAGGGTTTTCTTGCCGAAAGCAGTGTTCAGACCTCAATCTGTAGCGGCGCACTTCCCTCTTATGATTGCTTTTCAAGGACATCCGGATAAGGGGACTGAGAGAGTAGATATGGGACTTTTCCTCATAAAAGCCTATATAGGTGGGTGGTATGATAGTAAGTCTTTTCCTACTGATGTGTTCAGTCGATGGCTTGATTCTCCTCCGGGCGTGAATTGGAAGGGCCAAGGGTTTACAATGAAACAAATTGCGTATAATTTGCACGGCGATACGAACAGTATAGAATTTCTGCACTCCTTATATGCAGACTTAGTTAGTCAAGGGAAGGGGTGCATAGCCAATACTTCCTTCTCAGAAGTGGCTACGAACCACGGTGTCGGGGGTTCGAATCCACTTCTGAGCGGGCTGGCGGCTCCACCGGGAGCGAGCCTACTGAAGGAAAGTTTTATTGTTGAACTTCTATTTTTATCCAATATTTATCTTTTGTTTGGAAAAACCAAACCCACATATTGATCTTTAAGTCTCCCTTTCTCTTTTGGGAGCAGATCTTTCAAAGATGGGAAATTCCAATGATTCTTTCCGTTTTGTCGAGCCCTGCTTTGGTCTCTGGTTTGATGGTTGTACGTGCTAAAAATCCGGTACATTCCGTTTTGTTTCCCATCCTAGTCTTTTGCGACACTTCTGGTTTACTTATTTTGTTAGGTCTCGACTTCTCCGCTATGATCTTCCCAGTAGTTCATATAGGAGCTATTGCCGTTTCATTCCTATTCGTGGTTATGATGTTCAATATTCAAATAGCGGAGATTCACGAAGAAGTATTGCGCTATTTACCAGTGAGTGGTATTATTGGACTGATCTTTTGGTGGGAAATGTTCTTCATTTTAGATAATGAAACCATTCCATTACTACCAACCCACAGAAATACGACCTCTCTGAAATATACGGTTTATGCCGGAAAGGTACGAAGTTGGACTAATTTGGAAACATTGGGCAATTTACTTTATACCTACTATTCCGTCTGGTTTTTGGTTTCTAGTCTGATTTTATTAGTAGCTATGATTGGGGCTATAGTACTTACTATGCATAGGACTACAAAGGTGAAAAGACAGGATGTATTCCGACGAAATGCCTTGGATTCTAGGAGGACTACTATTCATATTCAGAACAGAAGGTTCTTCTCCCACAAAGGGGATGACGCACCTGTCCCCCCCGCTGATCCGGAATCCATTTAATCTGATTTGGCAGAGAGAATAGAAAGGATTTATAGGCGGGCCGGGGAGGAGCAATCTTTAGTAGAAGCCGGGACTACGCCAAGGGAACTTGTAGATAACGTCCTGCCAGAGGGGGCGGAGCTACCGCTTCTACAAGAAACCTGGGTTCAGTTTGTACGGGACGAGTCACACAGCGAGTTTTGGGTAGAGATCGATTCGATAATCTGCTAAGGAAATATGGGCACGCGGCGCGCGGTGAGCCCGACACCCCCGATCCCGATGCTCGAGCCTGATGCCCCTCAATCAGGAGGAGGCGACTCAGCGGGGAGCACGGGGGAAGAAAATTGTCCGGGGGCGGGGAAGGAAAGTAGGAACCTCCGAAGGCCCGCCCGAGTCAAGGAAGCGCAAAAGTTATTCTGATTCTGATTCCGGGGGGGATGATGGGAGTGACCCTGCTCCGGATCCTTCTCCTTTCTTTTGATTTTGACTAAAATGAGAGGTGGAGAAATTGAGTTCTTTTGAGCAGCGTTGTCTGTAGTAGAGTAGCTTTTTTTTTTTTCTTTTACAGAAAGAAGGCGAGGCCCACCTGCCTTCTCTAGGTACTTTACTTGGAAAGGTGTCACCGCCTTCCTTCTTCTCTAGGTACTTTACTTGGAAAGGTAGGTGCGGGAAAGAAGAGCGGGTATGTGGGCTTCTTTCAATCGAAACTTTTTTGAAGCCGTCAAACTTTATCGTTTCATTATAGATGGATCTAAAACATTGCGTTGCAGAGTGGAGGCGTGAAGAAGGTTAAGAGAAGCAAGCCAAAGGAAAGAAAAAGCAACTTGATACAATATTGAAGATAAACACTCAGGAAAGCACTGGGTCAACTGACTCCACTAGCCAGCTTCTGCTTCAGAACTTACTTCAAAGAGGCTGACTTAGCACTTAGCATAATGCTTTTGTTCCGGTGCATAAAAGTAAGTGAGCAGGTGGGTGAGTCCAAAGGTTTTTCCGAAGCGCGAAGGACTTGCAGTTCTAAAATAGGAAGGGCTCTGTACTCAAATCAAAGCAAAGTAGTAGTTTCATAGGTCGTTGTGCTAGAGCTAAGATTTATATGAAAGTGTGAGGGGAAGCCATTTCCAGCTTCTACTTTCTGCGAACCGGGCTCATTACCGGCCTACAGTAGCATTCTACTGTGAGCTTTCTCACTGCGGATCGCCTTGATTCACTGATCGTTGACAGCTACTCAGGAGAGGTTATCCTTTGCCAGACTTTGTGTTGAGATGAGTTCTCCGCTTCCCGAAAAGATGATTTTTGTCAATCAGCGTAGAGTGGTGGATTATAAAGTGGTACAGTCCGAATGGGTTGGTTCAAGCTAGCTGTTCTTACTGAACAGGTGTTTTAGCATTCTTTTCGAATTCGAAGTTGCGGGGTGCTTTGGCTTTTCAAAGTTCTCAAAGAGAATAAAGTAAAGGCGCTACGCGTGGATCGAATTAAAGTAACGTAAGGTTTCGTAAGAAACAATTGAATAAGCGTATCAAAGAGAATGAGGTCTAGCACTCCGAAATACCATTGAGAAAGAGCAATAGAACAAGGTTAGAATAAGATCTCCAAAATGGTTGATGACTCCCACAACTTGTCAGGCTGCATTCCCGTGAAATTGTTTTGGGACAATTCCAGTTTTACTATCTATGCGGTAGCTCAGCCAAGTAATCTGGTATCTCACCATTAAGACGGTTACCTAGCAAGTTCAGCTCTGTGAGGTTCTTGCATCCTTTAAATGAATGTCTCTAGAATACTCCCAGTCAGATTGTTATTGTGCAATATGAGTGACTGCAGAGAGTTGGCTTGACATATCTCGGCTGGGATAGAATAGAACCTGAGAGCTGGTTGGTTTCTGCAGAGAAACTAACAAGATGCTGCAATGGCAGCGCTGGCAGAGGCCCACGGAACATGTTTTCTGCAAGAGATATGGATCGAACACTCGCCCTGTTCCGTATCCAATCTGGAATATGACCCGTAAGTTTGTTCCCTTCAACGAAAATTGTGGCAATAGCTTCTAAATCTGCAAGTTCTTCAGGGATAGAGCCTGTGAAGGCATTGAAGGGACGGACAGATTTTTGAGCGTAAGCTTCTTGCAGTTACTAAGCTCTTTTGGTATGCTCCCACTGAGCCCAGCACCTTTGCAAACAGCCGAGTTAGATTGCCCAGCTCACCGACAGATGTTGGCAGTTCAGCATTGAAGTAGTTCTCTGATATATAAAGTTCCTTCTTTTGAGACCACCAATTGACCAAGGGATGGTGCCTGTGAACTTGCATCCGGGGAGTTGAAGAACTTTTAGCAGCTTCAGGTTACCAATCTCTTCTGGAATGCTTCCACTAAGACCATTCTGTCTCTAAATTAGCAATTCCTTATTTTCCAGTTGACCAATCTCCCTAGGTATTGGCCCCACCAAACTGTTTGATGAGAGATCAAGTGTCAACTGGTTCACCAACGCAGTTATTCCCGGGAATATTTATCCCGTGAGGTTATTCTGGCTTGCATCAAGGTGCTAGAGCCGAGACTGGTTACCAAAAGCAGCTGGTATCGACCCGTTGAATGTGTTCATGTGAAGGTCCAGGATATCCTCGAGGATGAAGGCCAGATCACGCCCAATTCGATCCTTGAAAGACCCATTGCACTACAGCGGCAGCTCGGGCTCGAGCAACGGCGGGAGATAAGTCTTCTCTTCATTCAGCATTCAGTCTATCTTCGGAAAGCAGCAATAATTGATGCACGCAGACGATGGTTAAATGCTTTCTTGATTTACTACTAATAGGTGGTGTCTAGACGCTAGGAAAAAGTGAGGATTATAGCTTCTGCCCCATAGACCATTCGGAAAGGAGTCTGTCCCTTCGGTCTTATATGTTAGTATAGGTTGGTTCTTCCGAATGCACATAAGACCACTGGTCACCCTCAATCCTTAGCATTGAACTTGACTGATTTGGCTAAGATCTGGGGAACTAGAGCAGTCCCCAGAGGGCACTACACAAGGCAGGAGAGGCAATAGCGAAGCGAAGCCCTAGTTCAATCGAGGATGGATTCATTGAGTGGGCGAGGAAGATGATTGGTATGGGAAGATCGGTCTTTCACTAATGGAGCATCTCCACCCTAGCCTTGAAGTTGAACATCCGGGGATATCTAAATATTGAACCAGTGATTAAAAAGAATGGCAAGACTGCGGTTGAAGTCCCAGCTGGAAATCCAAATTGCTCGAACACAAAAAATCTAGACAAAGGAAAGAAACCTGGTTTGCATATTTTCGTATATGCCCAACTAATCTATCGCATAGGAAGATCGCCCCTGTAAGTTTATTTCACACATTATGTTACTTTGTTTATGGTGTGGAAATAAATATCAATATTCTAACTTGCCGCTTTCTATGGATGCATCCTCTACTCTAGTGCTTACCTGTCCTACTTTCTTTAATTCATTCCTATTTCCTCTCCTGTACTTATATTTATCTTGCCTGCGGCAGTTTTGTAATCAATTTCTACTAGGGATAGGGAGCGTGAACTTTCTCTCATCCAGTGAATGAGTTACCTGAAGATCGATGGCATATAAAACGCCCTAATTCAATATAAAATCTGTTATTTCACTTTCAAAATGCCCCGTTCGCACTTGCTTGAGTGAGGCGCAAGCCGTTTTCTTGCTAGGCAAGATAGGTCAACGGATAGCTTGTTGGTTGATACGGGACCCCTTCTCAACTTCATGTGTTTTGTAACTGCCATAAAGCAAGGCCATAGTCCAACATTCCATCCTTTTCCACCGCTGTATTGGCTTCTGCTTCTCTTCCTTTTGCCGAGGAAGATCTGCTTCTCTTGCATCCTCCAGTCTTAAATTCCTATCCGTACTAGACTAGACCTTCCCTTAGCCATCAACCTACCGAACCCAGGAATGAGATCCACAAGGAAAGAGATTGGCAGAAATCCAGAAAGAATGATGCACAAGAAATGGTTAGAACCTCGAGAATAGATGCGAATAGCAGCTCAGATCAGATCCGAGATGGAGCAGCAATAAAGCAAAGAGGAGCAGAAAGGTTCGAATCGAATCGCAAGCAGCTGACTAGAGAGAGATGAGTTGAGAAATAAAGACTATCCAAATATTGGATAAGTTGTTTCGTAATTCATCTTTGTCATTGACTTCGGCCTCTCATTTATCCTTATTTGGTAGCTGAGAAGTGAAGCACAACAAAGTTTTAATAGATCTCTTCCTGTCATTCAATAACCATCCTTTATTTTTGCAGTATAGAGAAGTGATTAGCCGGTGCCCAGGATAAGGTAGTGGAACTGGTGCGTATCAGGTTTGGCATTAGCTCTTTTGAATAATAGAGCTGAGCAGCTAAGAACAGATAGCAATCTGGAACAGCTCTGAAATGCAAATAAAATGATGATTGGTCCTAGCTTATGGGTTGCGATAAGACAGTTTCGAAGGTTCTAGCCATCTCAAGGAAGTATATAAGTAGCTATCGGCACCTTTTGAAGAAGGAGGCTCGGTAGCAGAGATGTTGAGTAAAGTCTAGATGACACGAACCCTAGCAGATCTGCTATAGCAAAGTGGTAAGTTACCAGCGGTGTCGATAGAATAGAAGAGAAGCATCAGAGCGAGCGTTATAGATCAGTCAGCATTAGCGACATCAATTCTGCTACAGTTTTGTTAAAGAAAGGTGAATACATTCTAAAAAGTCTAAAACTCATCTTATTTCTTAAAGAGCATATAACAACAAACGATTTCACTTACAAGGGGGTGCAGCTGCAGGAACTGGGTGCTGTGCCGCCCGCTGCCTACTTAATGTTTCGCTTGCCTTCTACACTTCTGCAATGGGAGTCACCACATGAGATGCTATTTTTCACCTTTCGCTATTATTCGCTCTTGCGTGTCTTTGGAGCCCGATCTTTCCCTTGCTTACGCCCCTAGAAACTCCGTGAAAAAACCACCTCGTTTTTCCATAAATAAAGGATTCCTAATAAAGTTTTTACATATCATATCCCAGCGGTATTTTTTTAATAATTTTTGCATAAATAAAGTATAATTTCCACAAAATAACACTTTTAGGCGCCCACTTGAAATTCAACTTAACGTTGGACGTTGACCAGGCCCTCTCTATTGCCAGAATTGGGGACTGGCTCTTCTCCACAACTAGAAAACACAGAACTGCCAGAGGTTTGGTCATAACCAGCACGCACCCTCGCCAATTTCGTTCTAAGCTCAATCCAAGATTGTGATCGGGTTGCCTTTCGATATAACTTGGTTCAAGCTTGGATCCAGTGGATAGATACTTTAAACGATGGTAGGAACGGGAGCTACCCTGGATCACTTGAGGAAGTAAGAACGCAAGTCTCTCAGTTGAAATTAGATCGTTCCAGGATAATAGCTGAAGCGGCTGAGAACTCCCAAAGAGAAGAGAACCAGCTTAAGGAGCAGGTATCCGGAGTATCAGCAAGCTATAAATAGCTTTAGGATTGTATGAATAGAGTTGAGGATCAAGTATCCCTCATATTTAGATCCCCCGTTGGGAAAAGCCCCTTTTTTAAATCCTTTCACGCTTTCCCTTTGCCGAAGGCCGGCCTCTTTAGTTCCTACGTTTTCGGAAAAGAAGGTGAGACGCTAGCTAGCAACGGGAAAAAACGAGTAGTTAAAGATGTGAATGTAAGACTACTCGAAAGTACTTCCATTTTTATTATATTATATAGTTTCTAATAGAGAGTACAGTTGTATCTATGTGCGAAACGACGAAAGAAAGATGGAAGGCCCAAAGAGCTCTACAGTAGTGCCCCGGAATGGGGTCGTAGAGCCGGTAACCCACTCTGTTTAGTATTTTGATTTCGTTCAAGGTGTTGCTCTGTCAAATAGAGATTGTGTGGGTGTTCAGTCTACCACTCATGTTCACGTTCTACAAATCTAAGGGAGTGCTCCTAGACTGGACGACTTCCCGTAAATAACCTAGTTCATGTTCCTTTGAAAGAAATAAAATGAAAGCTTTTGAAGCGAAGATGTCAACGCGGTGCTAGGTTTGCGCCGGCCACGATTATTTATAAGTATATTGGAAAGAAGAGTGACTAGGCTACGGTCTAACTTTTTCTTCCTAGCGGAGTTCAATACGAAAATAAAGGCGCTCCGCGTTGGGAATGGCGTACGTAGTACGGGTGGTATTTCCGGTATAACTGATCAGGGTTGTTCTGAAAGCAAGTCAATTGGTGCTTTGGAAAGTGAGTGCCAGAGGCTAGTCACTGCTTGGTTTACAGAAGGGAAGGAAGAAAGAGATACCGAAGCAGATTCAGTATAGAAAAGAAGAAATTGATACCATTCATTCCAGCTTATTTGATACCCACTTAAAGTTTCTATCAAACCATGTCTTTTTCTTCGAACGTCAATCTCGTAGGAATTTAGATTGGAAGTGTGGTATTGAAGGGCGAAGCCTTTACTCTTTTACTTGTTTCTTTGAATATAATATAACATAGTATTGACTACGCACTTCGAAAGATAATGGTGTATTCCGAGGATCAGTCCGTTTTTTATTGAATTCGCAAATTGATAGATCTGGATGATTAAAAGAATGATTCTTCCCTGGGTATTTCCCCGCTACCATTATGGAAATTGGAGCTTTTCAATTCCATTTTGGAGATGCTCGTAACGATTTTTTTCTTTTGGGTGGGCAAGAAAAGGATTTGACTCTTGAAGATATCAACTCATACGCCTGCTCCATACATTAAAAAACATTTTGGGTACTTTCTATTAGAATGGATAAATAGAAATGGGTACATTCCTCTTTCTCTTTCCTGGCCAAACTACCAAAAAAAAAGAAGAGAGAGAGCTGTAAGAGCGGTAAAAGCAAGCTCGGTGGCCCGGTTCACTACAGGTTGATGTATCCTTTTGAAAGAAAAGTCAATCTCTCTAAAAAATAAGCACTTCAACAAGTCAGGGCCCTTTTTTATACAACTCCTATGCGTAATTGATAGCTTTTTGGTATTCTCCATATATACTACTAGGTACGAAATAACAGGAAAGATAGAAATAGTGACTTTGGCTTCAAATAGAGAGCAGCTTAAAGGGAAGGAGGACAGCTCTGAAAAAATAACTGAACACTGGCTAGGAACTGGGCTGCACTAAGCCCGGCACTTTTTGGGCTTCTTCATGAATCTCGTTTTCAGGTAAGGTCAGACTTATTGAATATATATCTGAAAGAAAGCAAAGGAATGAATCGTTTTTCCAATTACCTTCTCTCGAAAACCATAGATCTTCTGGTTACCATTGACTATCCGGCACTTTCGTCTGTAGAGCGAAGCAAGAAATTGCATGGAAGGGCTTGCCCTGCTAATATCAGCCTTGTTTGGAACAATAGATGCAATCCATTTCAGTGTATGTCACTGAGTTCACCATTGCAGTTGAGACGTCAGGCAATTGAGCGTTCCCTAGAGTTTGGTTCAAAGGCTAAGGACTCCCCGCCGCCTTCATAAGGGCACTAAGGCGGAGCACGGAAAAGAAAATGGGGCACCCATGTTTTACCAGTCCCGGATCTCAGGGCCGTTTTGCACATGAACGAAATCGAATTTCATTGCGGGAAATTTGGATTTCATGAGGGAGGAAAAGGCAAGGCGGAGGGTGGAGAGTCGTACAATGCATTGGTGGGATGAAGGTGCTAGCTTGGCTGAGATAGGAAGTTTCGATGTGTATGTAGATTTGGTTCTAGTGCCCCCACCCTTTTCGAGATCTGTCAGGATTTAAAAGATGTTATAGTGTAAACTATAGAGAAATGGAATGAATGAAATGTATCTAAGAAGAAAGGAAGCCATGCTCCATCCTGTTTATAAAAAGAACATCACCTCCCTTCCCTTTTTGGTTAGATACCGCTCCGTTAGGTACTAATGCTTCTACCTATCACCCTCCGGGTGAGTTTGAGAGCTGTGTTTTTTCCAACGTTAATAGCATTCCGCGAGAAAAGAGAAAAGTCATCTACTGATGTTGTCAGCGGAGTCCCTCGTCCATCCATGTATGAATAGCGGTATCCCCCATTTTGGACAGTGATGAGGTAGTCGACGCAATTTGCATGTGTATTTGCGTTCGGCTTTGCTACTTTCCTTCTAGACTATAAAAGAATGTCCGCGGAAGGGAATAGTCTACGTGGCCCGGGCCCGGGGTAGTCTTTCAATTCCTTTATCGGGTGGGAGAGTTTAGAACCTGTTAAGCCAATAGCTGCAGCTTTAGTCACACTAGCTACATCAGTGGATCATGGATTTAGCATACCACCTCAGAATAGTCTACGTGGCCCCTACTTTTATTTTACTACTTTTTTTTCCAGTAATGCAGACAGCCCTTTTTAAAGCGCTAGGCCGGGCAGTTGGTACGAAAACAGAACCATTAGTGGAGTAAGATCCCGATCAAAGCAGAGCGGTCTAATCGAAATAATCATATCTAAGAGCAGGCAGGCACACGACTGGATATCAAAGGTGGGGCTCCCCTCCTCTACTCTACTCTACTCTACTAAATGAAATGAAATAGTATTTGTATTTGGGTCGTCTTTGTGTTCGATTCGAATAGAAGCGCCATTGTCATCCGCTGCAGTTCTTCATAGTCCGTCCTAGTAAGCTGGTAGGTTGGTGGATGTGAACATAAACTCCTCATATTTCCTACTGTTGCTTCCTGTATAAAGGAAGAGTTGTCAGACAATGATACTCTTTCCAAATCTGCAATCTTCGTCGTTGTAATGCCTCAGTCATCAATAGTAGATAGTTGCTCAACTATGCAATAAGGATTTTCCTCTCCTCACAGATTGGAGGACTTTCACTTGACTCACTAGTGGGTTTTGCCTCGGGAAACAAGAATATGGATTTGAGCAAGTCTGTTTTCCCATGGGCCTACTACCTGCTATTTTCAAAGCGTAGAGGACCCGCCTTTCTGATCAAAGTATGCTTCCCTTATGGGCGAAACCACTGAATCGGACGGATCCTTTTTTCTTGGATTGACCAGGCCAGCTTCTCCACCCAATTCTTTTCTTACGAGACGAGATAGGCACAGTGTCAGGGTCATGTGATGTGAATGGTTTGTTTGATCTGTTTCTTGTCCCTATGGGTTCGATTGGCAATCAGGATATCGGTCGCTTGGCACTAGTCGAATAGGCGATTCAGTCGTGATAGTGCCATCCCTTGCCCCTTGGAGTGAGTTGAAAGCACTCTTCCAGCTCTTGATTCGCGGAATTCATTACGAAGCAAGATTTCATTTCATTTCCATTTACGTCATTAGCAAAACAAGCAAGATTCACCTCAGGATACGACGAATTCTGGAACACTTCCTTGATTGATATATGCATTTTCTAGAGCAGGCACCATTGACTGCTTCTTCAACGTCTATACTATACGAGACGAGACGAGTTATTGTACGAGTCAAGCTTGCTCCAGACCAAGCTCACTTTACACGGGCTTAGAACTCAACCTGACCCAACAAGAAAACGGATAGACGCAGCGCAACGGCTTGATAGCCTGACTCAGCAAGAGGCGAGGATGCACGTGACTAACTAAAACAGCTTTCGCGCTATCAACTTCTTTGATCGAACCTGGCCTGGCGATTGAAGCATTCGAGATATAGAAGAAACTGCCCAAGTCAACCGGATATTCCAAAGCAAGGGTTATGAATCAAAAGAGAAGTGCCAGCTGGATCTCTGGTTCAAAGTTCAGGGCATGGAATTGATTCGTATGCTCGTTCTCTCGCTGAGCAGAACCATCTCTGTCTGAGAAGACCCAGTCTCCCAGTGTTTCTAGAAAAGGAAATCCCATTCGTCAACCTAAATGGAAGGGCAGGTAAGGGAAGGCCAGCAGGAAATTCAGTAAGTAAGGTATCTCAGTGCCAGTGCTCTCCGGTTTCAAGTTGATGCGGGCAGTCGTGGGGACAGGCAAAGCTGGGATGCCTTACTAGCAGGAATGAAAAGGTATGTATGAACCAACAAAGGTCAAGTAGACGAACACATATCCACTCCACTAGAGAAAGCGTCGAACCAGGGAAGAATGAATGGTTAGAACCAGTCAAGGGTGCCGTACTCATGCCTACGGGGAAAGAGACTGATCCGTATCTGATACGCCTTCACTTCTTTCGAGCTTCTTATTCGATTTCTTAAATGACTTCTTCGGGCCTTACCCTAGACTACCTTCACTTAACTTAATGCAGAAGCCAGAGTTCGAGGAAAGCGGTAGTTGGTTATTTCGGGATGAATTTCTATTTCTAAAATGTGGATGAACATAAATGGACGGAAACGAGAAAAATGCATAATTCATATAAGTTCATTCGAAAGAATGAGGATTCATGATGTCTCTTCCCAACCATTCTTCCTGAGGAAGGCACCTCCGATCGAGTCCTTAGCGCCATGGATATTCTTCGCAGTGCCTTTGGATGCTTCTCAGAAACCGCCTCTTTCCACTGGCTATATGAAATTCCAAATGAGACTTCCCTGCGTCGCCAAAGGAATGGGAAACTTCTTGGTTCGAAACCTTTGATCCTATGCCGCCTGTCTGAAAATAAATATAAGCAAGGCACCTATGACTACGAATCCGAAGGCCAAGCATGCGGATTTGACATGGTTTCCCACTTTTCTCAGAGTCACTGGGCAATAGAAAAGTATACAAGCACATTTCCAATCTACATAAAGATACCAACCAGGTATCTACTTCAAAGACAGGGCGTCGGCGATCCTCTACTATTAAGAGACAGATAACAATGGTGCCGACAGAGATGGACAGAACTGCAGAGAATACCTCTCCGGAGAAGTCCTTACATGTCTCAAACTAAATAAATCCAACCTGCAAGAAGACACACAAAAAAGAAAAATATGAACTATCCTCCACTGACAGCAAAAAAATTGGCCGAAGTGAAAAGACTCTTGAAAAAGAGTCAGATTCCTGAATTGGAATATAGAGAATACGAGTATGAGGTTAGATATGAGAAAGAAATGCGTGAATTAGAATTGCAGAAAGATAAAATTAAGAGCGATTTCTTTAACTGTAATTATAACCCGATCAGGGAGTCAGTTAGGGTATCAACGGATAGAGACCCTGATTTAGAGGATGAAAAAAGAGAGCAGCTAGGAGAGTCTATGCAGGCTGAATGGGAGAGACTAAGGCGGGGTGTAGAAGTCGGTACTTCAGAAGATATCAATGTTGACACAGTCAAACGTTGGGGTTTGCAAAATAATAAGTACAACGCTGAACACTGGATCCCTCCAGGGGGTCAGCGCACAGCTGAGGATATGGGAAAACTCTACCAATTCTGGGATGAATTCATTGAAACATATGAAAATGAGGTTATGATGAATTCGGGGTACAGGGAACCCTTAAATAAAGATAAAGTGTTTAATACACTACTAGATCATTCTAATAATAAGACCAATCAGACGGCTGAGGAATTAAAAGGCATTCAAACTAAAATAGAACGTATGACTATGTATTTTTATGAGGCCAATGTCTATGAATCATTAGGTCAGTTGAAGAATAAGTTCATCAATATAGATGAGCAAACAGCAAAGGATTACCTTCTTGATAAGTTAGAGAAACCAGACGATCTAGATATCGTTAGAGCTATGGGCACCTATACACTGGAATGTATAGTTGTATTTGTCTTAAGCAAGCAGTTTAATGTGTTTGCTTTGGAGAAGGCTAGTGTTCAAGTTGCTACATTGGTGAGTGAACTAGATTCCGCAGCTAAGATTGAGTATAATCGTATAATCGCTGAGGGTAGAAAGCGCAAAAAAGCTAAGCGGGGTGATAAGCAGATAAATGAAGATGAAAACATCTTATTGCAAGATAAAGGTGTGGATACCTTTAATGGTGATGTACATTCCGAGCTGGATAGAAAGAAAAAGAGCATATCAAAACAAACGAATCGAAAAAGAGTTCGAATCAGTAAACATAAGGAGCCCGGTATAGGGGAAGCCCTGTTTGGCTGGCTGGCTAGCAGGAAATTGATAGAAGTCAAAAAACCTGTTTTTCTCTTTGATAAGAAGAATAAGAAGCCAAAAAATGTAATATACCCGGGCTATGTAGATTGTCTATTTGACATTAAAGATCTACCCTTCTGTTCAACCTTACCTATGGTATACCCTCCAGCCGATTGGGAATTACGGCCCACCGCAACCGCGGAAGTCTCGGATCCATATATAACGAATCTGACCCCTCTATCGAGTTATAGAGGTGGTTACCTCACAACCCTACAAAGGGAGAGTGGAGATAGTCCGACTCTCTTAAGTGAAAAAGATTATGGTGTATTTGACATACATATCGATCGCGAGAGATCTCAACCAGTGTTGAGTGCTGTGAAGAAGCTTCAGCGGCAGCCCTATCGAATTAATAAATTAGTCTATGATTTTATACAAAAACATTGGAGTGTATTAGTGTCCGTGGGGCTTCTCAGGCCGAAGAATCTAGCTTTATTTAAACGAAAGGAGGCGCTCAGGCTACTATCTAGCCTTTTGTTTAAACACGAGGAGCTTTCAACGATTTATCGATATAGTGAGTTGAAATCTGTATTGTTAAAAAATATACACGCGTCAACCTTCGAACTATATACTATGAAAATAGCTGAGGCTTATCTAGATTATAAAATCTATTTTCCAATCTTTCTGGACTTCAGGGGGCGAAATTACCGCCATGGACCCTTCCATTTCCACGAACGTGATTTAGTGAGATCACTCATCATATTTGATGAAAGTGATGACTCAGCAGCACATACTATAAATAGTGATGATGAGGATAGAATCCTCCATAATTTCCTTATATCAGCGGCATACCATAAATCTAAATTTGGTGTATACCAAGACGCTATGGAGTTTATCTCTAAAATAATACCAGATATGGTAAGTAAACCTACATTCTTTGAAAAAGATATCTTTATGGATACACTGTGCTGCAGGCACCCATTTCAGTATATATCATCATGTATAAGTTTGAAGACGTACGCGGATACAGGAGACTTGTCTGTGCTGCGATACACACCAGTATCCCAAGATGCCTCAGCAAGTGCTTATCAGATGATGAGTTACTTTTTGTTGGATATTGATTATGGGATACATACAAATCTTTTAAAAACCCCAAATACGGATGGCAGATATATCAGGGATATATATGAATTCATGCGGGATTGTTTAATAAACTATCTCATCGCTGAAGAAAAGATAGAACTAGTAATTAAACTACTTACACGTAATGAAAAAGATCAAGAAAGTGTATTAGCTAAGATTGTTAGTATATTTGATCGCAATGTGGTAAAGAAAATGTTTATGCCCATGATGTATGGGAAAACCGATTATACCTTAAAAAAGGATGTTGAAGATCTATTAAAGGGTAAGTCGGATTCCGAGGGAATAAACCTAATTTCAAAACATATTTCTACATATTGGAAAGAGAATTTTGGAAAAATGAAAGATCTTATGGATCTTATCAATTATGTTAGCTGGTTTGGAGCAGGACAGGATAAACCGGTGGTATATAGTACGCCGTACTGGGTAACGCTGCAAACATATAAGCGGCGTAAACGCGTAAAAATGAAAATACAGTATGAAACAACCAAAAATAACGAAAAGGAGGTTAAAACAACATCGGCTAAAATGCTTGTACCGTTAAACGATAACGATATTAGAAAGAGCTCAACCTCAACCTTTGCCAACTTCATCCATCAAAAGGATGCATTTACTGCTATCCAGCTTGTTGAGTTTATCAATAAACTCGAGAATGCTTCCTCAATTCCTATATACGCAGTACATGATAATTTTATAACTATGCCTGAATATGCTTGGATTTTGCCGACCCTTTATAGGGAATCAATCTTTCGTATGGGGCACCCACTCATCATAATAAACAAATTTTTATTTGATCATATACTTCTACCTGCAATACAAAACGAACATCCTAAAGATAAACACTTCTTCTCCGTGGAAGAGCGCTCTATGTTATATCGTATGATGATTGATTTACAGAATCCATTGATTCCCGATTTTGGAAGTGTTGATATTACTAAGGATAGAATCAAATCTATAGTGATTCCGAAAGATCTTCTTCTTAAGTGCTTTTCATGTTTATGGATGAGTAAAACTAAAAAAATATCTTTAGTTAGATGGGAATCTTGTCGTGATAAAATCATCAAGGTATACATGAGGTATACTGATGATATCTCTTCAGATGAAGGGGTTAGTAGATGGTTGGAATACAAGAAGAATCTTGACTTAGCTAGTGATCCTGTATGGAGTTGTGATAATACTAATGGTACTCAGGCGGATTCGCTTGATAAAGGCGAGGATGACTACTGCATCCATTATTAAATGTTGTTTTACTCAACTGATTCCCTGCAGCTTTCTCAGCATAAAACATATTTTATATCCCGGTTTAGTAGGTATATACAAATACCGAGGCCACCACTACCAACTACTTGGTAGCCGTGTGGGAAAGAAGTGTGGGAAAGTGGGCTTCTTTCGCTGTGAATACAGATGTTTCTCCCCCCTTGAGACAGGGAAAACATTCAAGAGCTTATTTCATTATTTCCATTTCTATTTAGTGATGTATAAAGCGTATAGCGTAGATTTAGCGTTTGATTATTTCAAGTTGAAATGATATTTGTCATGATCAATACATATCACTAAAGATTGAGTTTTTATTAACCTTTCGTTATAACCCTATATTTCCGGGTGTAAGTTCAGGAAGAGAAGAGCTAATCTACTAGCTGGAGATGAGTAGCGAGTTGAAAAAAGATCGATCAGTCCTCTAAGAGCCGAGTAGCATCATGGTAGATATCTTCTGCGAGGTAGGCTTTCCTATCTGCCGAGTAGACCTATCTAGCTTTACCTTCGCGGGTATTCTTACAATAGGGATACCATGATCAAATGTCTTCTGAATTCCACACCTCAAGGCAGCCATCCTCATGAAGGATAAGAGCTTTGTCATTGTTGTCGGCCAGTAATAACCCATCGGACGACCACTTAATATCTACACTATATAGATCTAGTACTTCTAATATGTTATCTATGTCACAATCGTCGATTGTGAATTCGTCAGTTTGTTTACAAAGAATAAATAGTTCATGACCGTATCGACTATAGGTGATCCCCGGATACCGAGACTCGAGCAAGGAATCTACAGTATTCTGATAGAAATTATGCAATATAACGTGTGTTATTTCACCTATAGGTGTTAACCCCGTGGAGGGGAAAAAGCAGTGATTATGAAAGTCATAGATAGGGAGATCTATAATCCGTTCAACCAGATTGAAATATACTCCATATTGGTTTGTAAATTTCTGGGATGTTAATATACGCGAAGTAGGTATATAATTCATACAATCACTCAAATCAATACTAACGACTTTAACGACATTTTCTTGTCGATTCAAGAATGCGTAATGCATGGCTTTCAGATCTTTGAATTTAGAAATGTTAGGCTGAGCTTTAATAACTGTTGTTAAAATAACATTAGATAACCCCTTCAATACAAGTAGGTCCATAGGAACTCTACACTTATACACTCCTATAAGACTATGAGTATCCAGATTCCTTTCATCCAACCATAAATAGCCCTTCGATGCTTCCATACGAATCACATCATAGATTAAAGGCGGAATCTCCTTAATATTTATTTGATAATAAACAACGGGACCAAAACGGTATTTACCTGTTAAGTTCAATTGATTTATGAAATCATTAATCATGAAAGGCAGCACACCTCGAACCCTCCAAGAATCGTTATAGATAGATCGTACTTCCTGTATTGGAAGGGTTATTGGATTGAACAATGAGGAAAACCCGGAATATGCTTTCGGCTGGGTAGGATTGGAAAGTGCAGTAACGGGTTGGAAAGTCAAGGCAAGTCAAGGTAGTTGTTCCATCCTTGAGGGGTCTGTCTTCCGGCACTTTTGGGCTTATGGCGCAGGGCCAACCAGGGCAACTAGAACAAGTCTTTATTCCTCGCTTAGGTTGCAACACAAGTACAGGTACAAGTGAAAGAGAGGTCTAGTACGGGTTGCCCATTGCAGTATTGGAACCATCCTCGAAGGGAAGTGGAGTAATTATTCGTATCTTTTAAAGATTAGTATAGCTTTCTCACGTATTCCCCCGAGTGCCTGCATTTCGACAAAGTAATAAGTAAAAAGTAGTTGGCAGGTGAGGTTCCATCGTATCTTGTTTATGCTCGATGCCTTGAAGTGCTCTCCGAATTCCGGCACTTTTCTAGCGGACAAGACTGGTTGAGGTAGCTTGTAGAAGTCTAGTAAATCAGGAAGTTTCCTGTAGCGGTATAGGTTCATAGGCAGGCCTTGAATGGAAAAAGTCTCATTAATCAGCTCTTTGGTTTCCAGTAGTGGATATCGTTCGTTTAGGCCATGAATTTACTCGGGTAAGCGCGAGGTTGCTCGGTTTCCTCAAACAACTCTAACCACAGCCCAACAAAAAAAACCACTGTTTTTCCTTTGAAAGCAACTTACCGAATAACTCCTTTTCTCAATATCCGCTTAAGGGTCTACCCCCCATGCAGAGAAGTAAAGTGAAGTAAATGCGGTTGTAATGTGGCACTTTTGGTTGGAGGAGAGCGAAAGACAAGATCTCTATTCGTTGAGGTATCGGTATCGGTAGTAGTAGGCTTATGGGAAGACTGTTTAATCCTATAACGTAGCCATCCCTACCCTGCTGTAGATACGGTAACGGGTCCTCGTCATCGATATCCATCCCAAGAACGGAAAACGGATCCTTTCTATCGGAAGGGACGAGCAAATACGCAATATACTCGGCATCCGATGGAGGCTCTACAAGAGTTGAACTTACACACCTTTATGATACTAGCCTTTAGGCCACAGCAAGCTTCCACTCCTCAACCTCCCTAAACTCTACTTACTACTTACTCTAATAGGAGTTGACTTGCTTTTGGAGTTCTTACTGGATATGAATAGAAGTTAGGGCATGGCATTGACAGTGGTACTAGGGAATTGGTATAGATAGCTACAGTAGCAGTTGTAAAGACTAGGGCTTGCTTTTGTAGGTAGTAGTCTTGGGACACGCCGGCAATGGGTATTTTGAGCTGCAGCAATTGGATGTCAAGACGACCATAGAGATTTGAGCTGTAAACACAAGAAGTAACCGACACATTTTGAGTTGGGTTGAGTAAGCTCTAGCTCGCAGTTCCTCAATAATAGACTTGCACCTGGGAGAAAGGGATAAAATGGATCAGGTTGAATGCATGGAATTGGCACTCAACAGGAAAGCGAAACTAACCTTTCACTCCCCACTCTTTCCTATCCTCGTAGAAAGTCCTTTACACGCCGGGCAACCGGACCAAAAGGGCCGCTTTCCCGTTGCTGTTTGCGCTAAACTTGGTTTTGATCCTTGGTTTTTGTTAGCTCCCGAGCCTTTACTTGTCAAAGCCTTCGCTCTTTGTTCAAAAGCGCGGATGGATCTATGAGGCTATGTGTGGACTATCGCTCTCTCAATGAAGTGACAATCAAGAATAAGTAGCCATTGCCCAGGATCGATGATTTGTTTGACCAATATCAGGGTGCGTATCAGCTATTCCATGGACTTCAGGTCTGGGTATTCTCAAATGAAGATTCGGCCGTGTGATATTCATCAGATATCTTTCGTGACGAGATGCGGGCTCTACTTAAGTTAAGTGAAGTTCGGGTCATTCCAATACCAGTTTTAGGGCTGGCCTTCCCCGCAACAAGGATGTGAACTCAGACAAGCAAGAAATCTCAGAGGATGCGCTAACGCTATACGGCTTTCATGCTAGAAATCTATCTATATAATGATAATGCGAGCCGAGCATTTCACCCTATCTACTCACGGCAGTGCAACCTATCAACCGGGAAAGGTCACCGTAGACTAAGCTGGCGCACCTTACAAGAATGACAAGACAAACTCTTTACCAGCATTCCTGATACCGGCACTGCCCACTAATCTCGATCTTGAGAATCACTACCCTCTCTCTCTAGCTAGCTATCCCTCTCTCTCTAAGTCTCGGCTTTTATAGCCATAGCCCGATTACAGCAGCTGCAATTCTGTAAACGAAATGTAAAGCAAGAGAGGAAGCGTAAACTGAAAACGTAAACTGGTGGTAAAGTAAATGGAATCATGGCCGTTGGATGCTCTTCATCGACGGTCCTCGATTCTTCTCATGACAGGCCAGGCCTCCCCTCTTGAAGCAATCCTTGTCCTCATCCTCAACTCAAGGATATCGTTCTGGGAACCAAGCCTTCAGCGTTGCATAGCATAGTCGAACTGTGGAAAAGAGCTTTGAATGAAACTGCAATCTTCCCAAGTTGAGTCTTCTGCCGCCAGATTAATTTGATCCTCCATTGAGATTTCACCACCATACCGTCAGAAACAGAACGAGTGCTCAACACTGCAAATGGTTCCGTTTTGATCATCTGAGGTGACCATAGGAAGTGGGAACAGCTTTAGGCCCAAGATGCTTCTGAAATTGGCTCACATGGAAGACTGGGTGAATCTGTGCAGTGTGAGGCGCAAGGCTGCTGGACCAATTTTCTGAAGAATAAGAAAGATAGAACTTTCTAGCTAGCTTCGTTCCTGACCCCAGAATTTTCCTGTATGGCTGTAGCTTAAGGTAGACCATATCACCGCAAAGATCTCTCACTTCTGTGTTGATCTGCAAATTTCCCGGGCTTGAGCTCAATTTTCCTTCCGCGCCGCAATCATTTGCTGTTTCTCAGCCAAGAATTCAGCAGCAGGAGATTCTGGCCCTGGGACCATCACTTCACTGATTAAGGGTTCCGCCATACATTGAAAGGGGGTACATTTCTGTGAGGTATGATAGTCTTATACCACCGCTCTGCCAGAGGCAACCATGCATTCCATTTCCTCGGTTCATAGGAAAGAAAGCCCTTCTCGTTAGTCTTCTCGTTAGTACAGCAGAAGAGAAGAGAGCCGTATCACAACAACATTCGCTTCATCCAAGCCAACCTTATTAGAAAGCCGTCTAGCGCATCTGGCACTTGTAAGTATCTGCATCCGAGTCACTCTCCTCATTGGCGGATCTGAATCTGATCAAAGTATGATTCTCTAGGGTCAACGTATAGGGTCAAAAGTCCTACCTGCTCTCAATCCGGATGTTCTTCCTCTGCTTCTCCCTTTCTTTCCCTTCGCTGTTGTCCGAGAAATCAATCCTCTCTTCCCCGAAGAGAGTCTTCCTCTACAGGAAAGCAGTGCTTTTCTTTTCTATCCGTGACTTATCTTTGACCTACCTTGCTTCTGCTTCTACTTGACCGGTGCTTGCTTATTAGATCCTATCCACGCTAAAGAAACAGGAATCAGGAAGTTGTTTCTTTCATTTATACCTATGATATCCACGCTAAAGATGAGTGCCTTCTTTTCTTTGACAGTTCATATCAGCTATCCCATCTCTTTCTTGCTCGGTGAAAGGAATATCACTATCCCATATATATATCTATTTCAAGAAATATCACTATCCCATCTCTTCTATTAGTTCTAGTTACTGACCCTCGAATACTGTGCTTTCTTACCTAGCTATTATGCATAAACCAGTGCTGCTAAAACACCTAGTCCTTACTTCTATTGAGACTCTACCCTTGCATGAAAAACACTGTCTTGAAAAAACGACTTGCTTTTTGAAACTATACATCAGACTTTAAGGCATTCAGAAAAATCCAGTATCGACAGGCCTAGTTCTTTTCCTTTGCTTATGCAGGGCAAGAATTTGTAGAGTTCAATCAGTACAATAAGAAATAAAAAGTATTTTGTGGGTCAGGCGACACCCAGATTTGAACTGGGGATAAAGGATTTGCAGTCCCCTGCCTTACCGCTTGGCCATGCCGCCAAAAGAAAGAAGAGAAAGAACTGGGAGTTGGCGCCTACATAACAGGTAGCTTGCTTACCAAGCCGTCCTGGCAAGCTCCTACAGTTCTCTTATTATTCTTGACTTGACTTATTAATAATAAAACTACTCACTAACAAAATGAAAGACGATCTAGAATCTACCCAAGAAGATAGAGAGTCCCACATACGAGAAAAGGTCACAAATGGAGTTGAACCAAGTAACATTGCAAAGGCATAATGATAGTAGGGTCGGGATATCCCCGCCCTCCGAACCGGACGTGAGGGTCTCCCCTCATCCGGCTCTCCGCAGGGGAATCTCCACTCACTGCTTCCCCTAATATCCTCCCTCCCTTTACCACATCATGGGGGTTTACAGGAGATCCCAGAGACTCGCTCGGAAAGGCTGCTATACCAAACATTATTACTTAACTACAAAGAAAGAAAAGACTATAGTAGTCACTAGACTGACTATAGTAGTCCGTCCGGCTGCTCTTGCTTAAATCATTACTCTTCATTCTCCCGTGCTCTAGCAATTGCGCTCCCTAGACCACTACCATTTAGTTAGGTAGGGACAATCAATCAATCCAATCCAATCCAATCCATAGTTACGGGAATAACGGAATGCATGGGGATCCAAAAAAAGAGAAAAATGAATATTTTCTATGAAATCCTTTCTTTCCATAGATGTATCTGGTCTGAGACGGTACAGTACTCTATGAGAGGAATGCAATGGGATGGATGGTAGAGGGCTGCCTGCGCCCAAAAGCGATGATTCACTTGTCCCCTTGTCTATAGGGACCTTGTGGCATACAACCGCCACGACTCCTGCGTTATAGCCGCCCCTTTCTCTCTTTCTTTTGACTGCCTCGTGGACGGACGAAAGAAGGGAAGTTACAGAAGGGGGCAGTGAAGGCTCGCCAAGTAGACAGCAAGCCCCCACCCCGTCAGTCCTGTGTTGCCGTAGCGTGCCCTACTTCAATAAGGTATTACCTCGCCGATTTGAAAGGGGATTGGATTCATTCACTTGCATTCCTGCTAGCACTACAAAAAGCTCCGGTCTTAACGACCCTACGGAAGCTGTGCAGCCTTTCCTCGGGTTCGTAGAGTCGGGTTTCCCGTTTACCCACAACGGAGGAGCCGCCCCCACCAACCAAAGCAGGTAGGCGGCCACGGTTCATAACGCACTCTTCGCACAACAGATCCACTTTGAAGTTGACTTATTCGCTCGGCCAATCGTCGGAATGTGTACGAGATACCATAAGGGCCCAATATCTCAATAGCACCCTTGTCTAAAGCTTCGAATGAGACTGAATATCCGAAACGCAGGAACGATCTGACTAGAAAGTCATTCAAAACTTGATCGAAGAACCAGCGTTTATTGAAGAAGCTATAGAGTCGATTACAAAAAGTACTAGTTTGAAAGGCTCGTTGGAATTGATCCGCTACGAGATTTACATTATACGCTAGAGAAGCACCTGAAGTACTAAACAGAATAGGTATTAGTTTTGTAATGGTTGGAGCAGCAAACTCGGATTCGGCAAGAATCTCATTTTTTGGTAGTACGAAGGGGGAATTGGCCCAAAAATTGGATAGGGGTAAAGACGCAGCCGGGTGCCGGCGGCTTATTCAAGTGCCCCCCGAACCGCGCGAAATGGTCGCCTATTACACGGCTCACAAACTCTGCCTGGGGTGGGGCTACCTATTATTCGTAGGCGGTACGTACGGCGCACGCAGGGCCTCGGTTTGCTGCGTGGACTGTCTATGCATTTCCTACAGAGTGTAATGGAACCCAGCTCAGCTCCGCCGAGCCAAAAGGAAAGAACAGCCGGAGGCGAAGAGTAGAGTATAGCCAAGGGGCTGGCTTTCGTCGTCCGTAAAGGACCTAACGGAAGACCGTGCTCCGAAGTGCACTGAGAGTTTTGTTTTAAGAACACTTGGCCTTACCCCTTCGTTTTGAGCCATGTCTAGGTGGCAGAGTGTTGATCCTCACCCGCCCGTAAGCGGACTCTTTCGACAGAAGGTTGCAGATGGAAAATTCCCGCTCTGTAGGTCGTCAAGCATTTGATGCAACCTAGCCAAGTGTTCTTCACCAGTGGCCGTACGGGGGTTGTCCAGGGCCCGCGCCCCCCGTCCCATCCAATCGCCACTTGGATGCAGGCCCGCCATCTTCCGGATTATGTCAACCTTGACCTCAAATAGGTCTTCGGCTTGAATCCGGGCCATTCTTATGTCATGGGCTGAAGGATTCCAATTAGTCCCCAACAGCCGCCTCTGAATGGATTCTACGCTATCCCCTCCTATTATTTCATTTAGTTGATGGGGGTAGGGGACGTAGGGCGGAGCCCGATTAGCTGCTTCCTGCATAACAGGAAGAGCGGGAGGCGTAGCTTGTTCCCCCTGAAGCGGTTGATTGACCGACGAGGTGGTACTTCTACTACGCCCGGAACTGGCCGAATCCTCTACCAAATAGGAATCGGAAGTATAAGTAAATAAGGCCGAATTGGAGGATTCGGCTGCTCCGTGCATCATGTAATTTGCCATGGATAGCCCCCCTCCGGTAGCGAGGAAGAAGGCCCGTAGAGCGAATCCAACGGCCATGATGAGAGTCACGGAGGAGCAGCCATTCCGAAGTAAGAGCCTGACTAAGGCTTCCTTGCTCAGTGAGTAAGCAAGTCGTAAGACCAGTGCGTCCCCCCCAGTAAGACAAAAATAGAAGAGATGATAAAAAAGATAAAGAAGGAAAAGAGCATTTTTCTTTTCTTCATATCCATTCCACTAAATCTCATCTCATAGTTACTCTAAACTTTGAAGCTCAGCTCTGCTCCCAAAAGAGAAAGGAGACTGAGATAGGGGTTGTCCTTGGTTTTTCCAAGGAAAGGAAATTCTTTTGAGAACCTGATCATAGAGGAGCCATATGAAGCTAAGGTTTTTGGAATAGCGGTGGGCTGGTAACGTAATAAGGGAAAGGAAGCTAGCTGCTTCCATATCGCCCCCCCAAAATAACCAATAAGTTCCAGAGGCATCTTCCATTCATTTAGATTTTGGTCTTTCTGCGCCATATTTAGATCTTCCCTTTCTACGATCCGGAATTCCCAGCAAATCCTTTACTCCTCGAATACGATGGGATTTCACACCTGGCGAATCTTTCACTCTACCCCCTCTGACTAAGACTATAGAATGTTCCTGCGAATTATGACCTTCGCCTGGAATGTGAGCAAATATATCATGTCGATTGCTCAACCGTACTTTTGCTATCTTACGTAGAGCTGAATTAGGTTTTTTCGGTGTTCTCGTCGAAACACGCAGGCATACTCCTTGCTTCTGGGGACATTGATCCGAAGCTCGAGTACGGTCCGTGCGCCGTTTTTCTTCTCTACCATGACGAATCAATTGATTTTTTGTAGGCATCCCTCTTTCCTATGTCCTTCCCCCCTTAGCCCTTTCACTAGTGGTTACTCCCGATCCGAAGCACCCCTTTTCCATTCATAGAGAGATCCAATCGTCAAAATCAATAAAAAGGCCATCATGGACCAAGATCCAAACAGATCAATCTTGTTAGGAGGTACTGCCCAAGGAAAAGAAAAGGTGACTTCCGGGTCAGGGATAATAAATAAAATAGGAACCGGATAAAATCGTATATCGAAACGACTTCTGGCATCACCGGAGGGATCGGAACCACATTCGTAGGCCGACAATTTTTCTGGATAGGTCGAACTATTGGAAGCAAATGGAAAAGGAACACCGAGTGGAATCAAAGAAACTAGCGGACTGATCACTAAATAGATACAAATAGGTGCAAATTCCGACATCACCAAAGCCCACTTCGTTCTCTCGCTCTCCTCGCGGCGCTCCTTGCTCGCGGAGCGGCATACCGAAAAAAAAAGACGCTCAGATGTGGATTCGAACCACTGAAGGATTTCAAGGGCAATGCCCCTTGCTCTTCCCACTGAAACAAGCAAAAAAGGATTTTAAGTCCTTTGCTCTAACCAGCTGAGCTACCAGAACCACTTGCCTAAAGTCTCTTTTCTTCATCTATGAGCATCCTACCCGCAGTGGAGGAGCTTGCTCAAGAACCGAGAGCCGCCCAGGGACTGGACGGCCCTCGTTCGGGAAGGTCTTCTTCGCTATAGACGCCACCAAGAACAAGAAAGGGGCGCTCCGCTCCTAGTCACTAAGTAGTGCTATTCTGTCCGACGGCGGACTCCATCAATCTGAGGTTCTTTCTCTCACGTAATTTCGCCCGCCCGTTCAACCGGAGGAAATGGGATTCGAACCCATGATACAATCTTCTTGTATGTCGATTTAGCAAACCAATGCCTTAAGCCACTCAGCCATACCTCCATCCAAGTTGTTGATCGGAATTGGATGTGCCGGTTGCCCGAAGATCCACTGCGTAAGCCGTAGCGCGCGTACTCTTCTTTACTGAGCGAGAAAGACTCTATCCAGATCTCCCCAGCGTCCAAGCGAGACGAGACCCCATCCAAACCAAATCCGCCACTCGTTGCGTTGGGCGAGGCCTTGCTTTCTATGAACACCTCACCACTGAATGATAAACTTAGCCTCCGACCCAGAGAAGACAGGGTCAAGCCGACGCCGCCCTTCCTCACCTGCCTGAATGGAATGAATATCTCCTTCGTCTAG
>NW_023366790.1:0-20000 GCF_902167145.1 Zea mays | reverse complement strand
TCGGGGTCAACCCAGCGGCTTCTATGAGGAAGGCGGCGCAAAGGAGGCTCGAGGGCTTGTTAAGGAAGGCGGCTAGGGAAGGAGGGAAAACGAAAGGCGTTTTCTGGTCTCCCCTTCGCCTGGGGGTGCTTGTGGGGGGGGTGTGCCACGACGAAACAAGGGAATGAAAGGTCGCTTTGCGTTGGATGCTCTTTACCCTCCCCACTATGAGGGCTCTGTTGTCTTGGGGAGCGTTGAAGCTTGCTTCTTTTCCATACTTTTCTTGGTCATCAATACGACGACCTATTCTTAATAGAACCGATCTTATTTTCACTACAAGAGGAATTTCGTGCTTCTGCCGGATCCTCCCTATCTCCTGATCGAGCTTGTGTAGGTAGATATTGCCTAATAGGGCCGATAGTAGTACACTGTTTGGGACGGAGTCAGGGCCCTTCTCACCTCCTACGAGTCGTCCGGCGGAAAACTGTTTCTGAGTGGGGTAAAAGAACTTGGAATCGTCGATCTCTTCCTTCAAGATTGAGATGAATCGATGTCGGTCGATGGTGTGAAAACACTTCCTGATGTCGAATTCCAAAAACCAGCGAGAGGTTCCCCACTCTTCTTTGATCCGTCTGAGGGCCGAGTGGCAGCCTCGACCCGAGCGGAAGTGCGATGTGTCTGGAAACTCGGGATCGTAAATGGATTCGGGTACCATTCTGATCGCCTCTTTCATGATCTTTTCTATGGGTAGAACTACTGTGAGCGGTCTAAACTTCGACCCTTCTTTCTTTCTTCATTTAAAAAAAGGGGAGCAAAGCCTGTTTTTTGCTCCCTCAATTGATAGATCAGGGCCCCTCCTGCCGGCCCGAACGAAAGGCTCTTTCAGGAAGTAGTCCCGGGCCCGGCACCAACCAAGAGGAGGCGGGGCTCTCTCCAATCATTCCGAAGAGCCGAGATCTCGTAAAGGAAAAATTAGCTAGCTCAGCAGGTTTGGACCCGGGTGAATCAGTTCAGTGAAGGAAGGGAGCCTAAGCCTAAACTTAAGGCTTTTCCAAGCCTTGCCGATAGGCGCCTCATGGCTCGCTCAGTTCGCTCGCGGAGTTCTTAGATCAGTAGATTTGGATAGAGTCTCGCTCATCTCATAAAGGAAGAGTAGCGCGCTAGCGCGGCTCGCTTCGCTTTTCGACGCGGAGCTCGCAGCTGTCGAAGCCTGCTTCAAAACTACAGGGCGTGCGTTAGCACTACGGCTTTTCAGCCTCCCTTTGCTGGTTCCGAACTATCACTGATCCCACCTTCAAACCTTTTTCTTTTAATCTCAGGAAGGCTTTCTCGGGGAGAAAGCTGGTTGGGGAACTGCTAAACGACCTAAAAGAAAGAGGAGACTGACTCTGACCTTTCAAAGCCCTATCTCATCTGGTTGATAGTAGAAGGTACGTACGATGGTACCATGGACATAAACGAGGTCGAGCATATCTTTAATGATTTAAAACTAAAGCGTACCTAAAGCCTGCCCTGGATATGAAAAAGGGATTTGAGCCAGAAGAAGATGAGGATCTATCACCAGATGAGGAAATGGAAACAACTAAGTATTAGTTAGGTTCCGGAAATGGAAATGGTAACAGCGGCCCAAAACTCAAATGGTAAGGTTTTCTTTGAAAAGAAAAAGGAATGGGATGGGGTATGAATCCTTAACTACAAAAGAAAAGTAAGCACCTCTCCTAACTAATTAGTTAGTATCGAGAGACTAGGCTTTTCATTAAAGTTGAAGGAGACAAACAAAGTCTTGCCGATGGAAGAAATTCCATCGTCGTAAGGGAAGGCCTTGGTCAATCAACTCACCGCCATTGACCAGGGGAGGGGGGAACAATCTGATGAGCGAGATCATAACACGTGAACAACAAACCATACCGATAGGTTGATAGTTTTCTGTTGGTACGGCGTGTGGTCACAGGAACAATCGGCGGTCGTAGCATGAACTAAAGAGTACCTTCATTTTACAGCGTATAGAGGTGTACCAATCCCACCATGATCGCCAGAGCAAGATTCATTCTTTAATCGCTACCAGATCAAACATGAGACCAGCATCCGGAACGCAAAAGTTTTTAGAAATCCTTATCTTTCGGCTTTTTAAAGAAGATAGGCCATTACAAAAACAAGGTCTAACAGTCGACTCTTTCCTATCAGGATTTTACAACCTGAATACCAACCTGGGGGACCACTATTATATTAGAAGAGAGCATAATAAGTAAATGCCGACGCCATCTTTTACTTTTTGGATTGGATTGGATGGTCGGCGGCGCCATAAACTCGATAACCAGCACCGCGGAGTCAATAAATTCAACTAAATAGAATCCTAAAACAATCTTATTCGAGCACACGCGGGACCCGCAGCAATGAAATTCACACAAGCGGCAATCATCCGAGCAGAGAATGGAGAAGGGAAATATACTTTGAATTGTTTTTCCGAATGAGAAAGCCTTTGGCAAACTCCTTGCAAATCCGTTTTTGCCGGGCACAATAGACATATCTGCTCAGTCACAACATAAGGAACCCCCAATGTTCCTCAAAGCCTACCCGGCCTGACAGCTTTAGTTGAATGATCTGATCCCGAAGCTAGCTTTCTACTTAAATTGCTATGACTGGCCAACTAATGATCGGACTACCTATCTTGATGTTTTGAATCTGTATTCAGAGCTTTTTTCCAACTACCGGGACTACTAATTTAAAGTACAAAGCTCTCCTATGAATATGCTACTGCTCTTACTTTCTACCTGAATCCGAGCATTGAAGCAAGCTCTTTATCGCACCATAACCGAGTCTCCCCTTGCAGCTCTGATCAATCCACCCGGCAAATAACTGCTCCTTACTCTTTGATTGTATGTCCATTTTTGCTTGATGTCTGGCTCACCGGATCTGGTACATGAAAAAGCCATTCCTTTTCGCTTTCCTTCAACCACTCAGTATACTTTTTTACTGGAAGAGTCAAGCGAAAGCAATTAGTTTAGAAGGAAGAGGAAGACCTGGGGTGGGGGGCTTACGTCCTCATTTCACTCTTTTTGCTCCTGCGAGACACGACTCAACTACTTTTTACAATTGACAGGGTAGCTCGGAGGTCAGATGAGGGGTCTTCCCCATAAAGATAGATTAGTACTGGAAGGTTCAGATGAAGGAAGGGCGGGCTGAAACAAGGCACAAACTTTGAAATGGGGTAGGGTAAATAAATATGAGCAATCCGTGAGAATAGCAAACCCCTATCTCTTATAAAGAAGAAGATAGATAGGTCCACGAGTTGAGACAGAGAAGTTCTGACTAATCAAGTAGGAGTTTACCCACGAGAGTCAGAGGCTGCATCATCAAAGGGGTATAGAAATAATTCAGAAGCACTATGGCCTGAAGCGAAGGGCAGGAACGAACGGAATCAATGTGTTCCAATTTATCCGGAGTAAGGACAGCAGCCGAGAAGGGGAAAAAAAATAGCGTAGAAAAAAAAAGGTAGGACCAGATCATGCGAAGAGCTCTTCGCCCTATTGATTAGGAATCTCGATCAGAAACCACCAGGCCATGTCTCCCGATAAAAATCCCCACAATGGATGTCAGGCCTTGGCTTCATAAAATCTGATTGGATCCGCACTATAGGATAAGAATACAGATAGGCTGACTATGACTAAGAAGATCTTCCAATTTTCTTACCTGAAAAGATGAGTTATTCAAAGGAATACCTGCAAAATAGAATAAACACATGGCACAGCTGGGTGCTAGAATAGTAGTTAATAGAAGTTCTAGTCACTTAAAAAAAAAATAACCACTGCTTAACTTAATTAGATCGTAGAAGATAAGCAAGCGGGTTCGGGCAGTTAGTCCTATTTGAAGGTCAGAAGTTCGGGTAGTAAGGGCTAGGTTTATATAGGGGCTATATTTTTTAGAAACATATGGTCTTGCTCATTTCCCATCAAGGAATGGAGATTGGGTTGGTGTTTGGAAGGGATTCAGTAAACTGACCTTGGCCAGCAAGCAGAAAAAGGACTGACGTCTTGGGGCGCGCTAGCGCGCGTACTCTTCTTCTGCGAGACTCCATCCAAATCCACCACTTACTCGTTGGTTGGTGTTCCATTCTGTTATCTTAGACTATGCTGCCTTCTTCAATTCCATTCTTCGTCTCCCTAGTCGAAGTCTTCTTGCTGGCCCAACCCAGCATTTTTGAGTGCCGTGCCAGGGCGATAGGCGCTCCGCAGTCACGCATGATCACCAGAGCCTTTCTTGGCTATGTAAATATAGGGCCGGAATAAGTGCAAGATCCTCAACAAAATGGATTAAGGTGGGCTTCGGATTATTAATAATTTTTTCTATCTTGTCATTAAGTTCTTGTTTGAATCTGCCTTATCACAATATCCCTCCTTTTAGGGATAAAGCTATCAATGGCGAATCGAGCATTCGCTATCCTTTTTATTTTTTTAGCTTTGAATGGAAGAAAAGTAATGAAACCTGCGATGGCTACTGAATAACCTCCTTCTATTTTATTAATTTGAAACCCTTTTACCTTTTTCTTCGTTCGCCAAATCTTCTTCAGTTCTATCCAAGCTCGGTTTTGTCTGAATCTTTGTGGAAGAAGAAGCGGTTCGCCAGCCGCTACATCCAGGGATCCCACAAAATCATTAAACCCGGCGGCTGCTCGCTCTTTGATCAGTGATTCACCGGCCACTAGATCGATGAAGAATCTCTCAAAAATCCGCTTTTTGATCAGTGATTCACCAGCCACTACATTCTTGGATCCCACCTTATTCTCAAACCTGGTGGCTCGCTTGATTGGCAGTCCTGTAAGCTCATCTTGCATACAAATTTTTGGGGTACCAAGGCCTGCATCCACCAAGAACATTTCTTCCCTTAAGCGTAAGCGTAAAACTGAAGATTGTAAGGCGTTTCCACTACATAATAAGAAACTCGAATTAGATCTTGGAAATGATCGACTCCAATAGATGCTCATCATAAGCTTTTTTTTCCTCCTATTCCTATTGATCAGAAGTATCCAGCAGCGCCACGCCAGAGTGACTTCCGAAGCGCTACGGACGGGACGAAATCCGGCAGCCAGCCAGTTGCTGGCTCGGAATAACCAGCCCAGCAAGAAGCTAAATTCTTCCATAACATAACGGGGCGGGGTTGCGCGCGAGCCGGGTGACGTAGGTGCACAAGAGTACTTCGCGCCACAACCATCTCTTTTTTATAGGTTCTACGGACCTGCTTCATCTGGTAAAAAAGAGTCATAGATATGCCTGTAATTAGAAGGAAGAACCGCCATAAAAATCTTCCTCGTGTATCGTCTGTAGCAGAACTATGAACGGGAGCTAGCAATCCGGACCGTATTGAAAAGGTTCCTGAGACACAGCATGGAAGAGTCAAAATATTCAGAAGCGAGGTCCAATAATGAAGAAGGGGTAGAATTACTGAATGAATAAGAGCTGTGGCTAATACCCGAGGCATAAAAGACGCATTTTCTACGGGATCCCGAAACCACCAGCCACCCCGACCTAATTCATGATGAGCCCACCAACTTCCTGGCGAGATGCCTACGGTTAAAAACAACCAACATGTCAAGATCCAAATTCGAATTGGTTCCTGGTCCTGGTCAGAGACCACTGTGTTCGCGCCGGCGGTCCAACAAAGAGGCGAAGTAGTGGTGTCTTTCTTTCCATTACGAACGACAACACGCTTCGCCTGCTCCCTCCCCGTGTCCATTAGCGCTCCTGTCCAGAGCGAAGAGAAGGCGAAAAAGCGCCGCCGAAGCAGGCTTCTATTGCTACGCAACAATAGAGCAGGCGCGCCGCCCACAAAATGTTTGAATGATCGGGTAAAGAGCGAGCTTCTTATATGGGATCCGACGCATCCAGCAGAGCGAAGCAGCGTTCCATTCTTTTCGGCGGCATCCTTCCGCATTGGCGGCGAGTGGAGTGCCACAATCCCATTCATCATTTTTGATCTACATAACCCAAAGCCCATAGCACTGGCGACGTCTCCGGCATAAATGCAAGGAGGATGTATAGCTGATATAGGATCTTGTGGAACAGGATTTGATTCTGCAAGCGGTTCGGTACGAACGAAGAAATTTCGAACAAAAGGATCGGAACTCGCTGATAGGAAAGGAGAGAAAAACAAAGCAATGCCAAGAGCTCCGTCAATCTGCTGTTCATCGATAGACGAAGCTCTCTCTTTTTCATCTCGTGCCAGATGTAACAAAAGATTAGTCCTTTTTCCTTCTCGCGAACCACGGGAGCGCCCAGCGCCCAGAAGAGCAAAGCTCATTTTCAAAACTGGGTCAAGCGGCGCATTAAAAAGGGCTGGCCCGTTAAAAGGACGCTTACTTTGCGAACGAAGTTCAGAATCAACAAGGGTTCTCCGAACGAAGGGAGTGTACAACTGGGGCGCAGCTCCACTTTTTTGTTGGAGAGATAGAATGGAGTTCTTCACGAAGTTCGAGACAAAGGAAAAAATAAAAGTTTCTCTATAGCCTCTGCGTTTTGAGACATTATGGCTTTGGGGTCGACCCCGGTACCGGTAACAAAAAAGGAATCCATAAAAACTTGGGATCCAACACCATGAGAAAATACTACCCTCATGATTAGACCATGTCCCTGAGATTTGATAAAAAAAAGGTGCATTAGCGGTTAATACGTTGTAATTAGATAAGTTATTTGGAATATGACGGAACGAAAGACCAAGGAAAGAAAGAAGAATGCACCAAAATGCAGGTGCTGCACCAAACGCTGGTGGTTGTTTCTTGTTGTAAGTGAATGCAACGAAAAGACCCGGAAATAACAAATAATGAGAAAATTCATTTATAGACATTTCGTGCTCATTTCCTAATTTCTGCTTAGTTATTCCCATCATCCGGTAACCACAGGATGATCCCAATCTCCTTTTAGTAATAGATCTTTTTGATATGTCTCAGCGGCAAGGAAGAGAAAATGCAATGCATCGAGTCGTTTATCAAGAAAGTGGACGAGCTATGGATCAAGATCATATTTAGTCCAATTTCTACCGGTGCACTTCTCATGAAATAATTCCCTTTCCAAGGAAAGGAAAACAAGAACTCGAATACTCGTAATAGCGATCCCGATCCACCTACTTTTTTTCTATTCTTTTATTCTAAAGCACAAGCCATTTTTATGCATGGGGCATAAGAGTGGACAATCTATGTTATCGAAGGAAGTAAATAACAACACTTCAGCGTTTCGGTCTACCCACCCTCATTCAGTAAACCAATAGGATTGCAGCATTGGAATTAGAGTTGGCCAGGTCCTCTAAAAAGAAAAGAAGAAACTACTTAGACTTAGACTTAGAATAGAGAAATGCCATTGGTTTTCTCGTACTACGATATCTTTTTTTTTGTTTTTGGCCATGATTGTGCTGCTCCTGTGAAGGCTAGTGGGAAAGCTCACCGTTCGTTGTGATGAGTGGGGGCCTTGTATCTGTATTCGGATCAGCTCCTTAACATAGTTTCCTGCTTGAACCCTGGCTGGGAGCTGGGAGAGGTGTCCCACTACAGGTGCAAATAAACCATTTTACCTTTCAGGGGAAAGGAAACAAACCACTCAATAATCGGTAGAAATTCCTCCTACTGAACTGAGCCAATCTCTCTCCTTTTGTCTAGTTAGCCGGTTCTGATTGCAGCTTCCTATTTTCCTATTATTGTTTCTCTTCCATCGAGAAGCCATTCTTCATAAGTCAATAACTGGGAGCCAGTGTCATTAAGTGGCCTATCAGAATACAGGTAGCAACCATACGCACTTGGCTTGGCTGAAAAATCCTGCTCATAAGCCAGGTCTGTGTGCCGAGTACAGCCGTTGCCTCAGGGGAAGCGAACAAAGTCATTGGAATAGTTTATTTATTGGGTGGGTCCTTCTCTTCTCATTTCAAGATCGATCATCTCGAGTCTCGGGCTGAATAACCTACTCTTCCTCCGATCTGTAAAGATGAATTTCAATACCTTGTTCTTATATGAGTTTCATGAGTACGATCTAGACTATACTTATTTTATCAGGTTTTTTTCGCATAGCGAGTAGAGGAATAGTTTATAGTTTTGGAACCACCTGAGCAGGAATCGCTGATCCACCTTCACTTGTTTCCTCTGGCTTCGATTCTTTTATTGTATAGTGGACTACTTAGGAGCTTTAGCACTGACCCTCGTGAAAAAAAGAGCTGGGACCCACCTACTATAGATATAGATATAGATGGGCCTCGTTCCTTTATAATACGATCTAGCTTGATCCATCATCCTCAAATTATGATAACTGCCTTCTAGCCGCAGCCGGAGCTACTTCTAATCCGGAATCCAAAGGAGTCGAGCTTTTCGTACTACCATCGCCCGGGCATCGCTTTCTTCCCACTGCTTTCGTCCTGTTTTATTGCTCCTCCTCTCAACTTATTGTTCTTGTGAATACCGTACGTAGTAGTTCTTGTGAATATCAATCTAGGCGTAGGGCTTGCAAGATTCGCTTCGTGCCGTTGGGAAAACACTGGTATATGCTTAGCCCTTCTCTTCCTTGAGGTTTAAGGGGGAAAGATATCGTCTTCTAAACTGAGGAGAGTTATGTATCGCCTTAGCTTATCTGCTGCCTTGTTTTACGAATCTGACTTCACCCTAAAGAACAATAAGAAGTCAATGGGTTTGGTTTCTGACCGCACTTCTCTACAGGCATCCCACCCGTCCTCTTCCTCCAGCAGCTCAAGGTACGCACAGGAAACCACATCTTGAACCACGGAATTAGCCGTGATAGGTTTCTTCTTCCGCTCGGTACTCATCTACCCTAATCTTCCCCTCGCAGTGGATTCCACTAGGTTCTTAACCTCTTCCCAATTCTTAAACTGAAACCTGCGATGTCTAATCCAACTCGGCACCTAACCAGCTTGTCAGCATCGTAAGTTTGCCTCAACATTCCCCCTAGAAATAGAATAAGAATGTAAATCTACTTTCATTTAGGGATGATACTTTCTTTTTTTTTCTAGAACTAGAATAAGTAAGTATGCTCTGGAGTAAAAGGATTCGAACCTTTGCATGCCGGTACCAAAAACCGATGCCTTACCACTTGGCTATACTCCAAACGGTCGGTTCCTGGGGAGAGGGGGAAGGGAGAAGCAGGGCTCGAAGAAAACGAGCCGTGCAAGGACGCGGGGATATAGCAAGTAAGCTGCAAGGTTTTCCCTTTAGGACCGACTACAACAAGCTCGCGACTCTAATAGAAACTAAGGGTCAGCTCTCTGCTCTATTTGCTTGCAATGCGTTGCCTATCAAAGTCGGCGAACGCTTCCACCCCCTCTTGCCCTTGTTACGCAACACGCCAACAAAGAACCTTGGTTCCGTTGCGCCCTGTACTGTATTCCGAGGCGACCATTTCGCGCGGTTCGATCCATTTCCCGATCCGAAAAATCCGATAACGTACCTATATGAGTGGGATGGATGGTAAATCATTTGCAGTCTTTTTCGGCAGGACCTAGACACGGAGGTTCGGGAAGTAGCGCATGACAGCATTCACTGGTGAAAGGACTGGCAGCAGCGAGAGCATCATAGTTGACATGGTCGGAGCTACAGTCCCCATATCCGTCTCTACTCTTTCTGTAATTGACTCCCTCCCGCTCCCGTCCATCAAAAAGTGTTATTTCCTCCAGCTCCCTCCGATGCCGGTAGATTAGATTAATTCATTGACAAAACCCATTGATTCCAAGCAAGAGGATGCGCCTAGCGCTAGTTGCTCAATCCGTTGCTTGTTTGGTGATAAAATCGCTGATGCGAACTCGGTAGTGCTACTGAAACCACTTTGTGCATCTTCTGTTGCCAGGAAAGAAAGACGTGCTGGGTCAGTCCGGCACGTCACGCTTGCTAATACGGCCCGGCTGCCCCTATACAGAAATAGTTTAATCGATTGACCGACTTTACTTTACTTTATCGCACGCATAGATAGTTTCGACTGCAGAGGCTAACCTACTGTGATCTCATTTAGTTGGCAACTCGACTCCAACCCGATCTAGAAGAGGATTTCTTTAAATCAATAGCACTTCTCTCTCAACTGTGCAGTCGACCACAAAACCATGGAATTTCTATATGAAAATAAGAGATGCTTCTAGGGACAATCAAGATCACTAGGAAAGAGCTGAGTTAAAGTGGCACTCACTTGATTAAAGGGTTTCGTGTGTACTGACTGATCTAAGTGCAGAACCATTCAAGAAACGTAATTGAAAGAAAGAAAGAGCGCTATTCTTCTTTAGTTAGGTACTGCCATCAATGAGTTTGCTAAGAAAGACCCCGGTGGAATATTTGGCCTGCTTACTAACTTATAGGCTTCAGAGGGGACCCTTTCTCGCCCAGCCCCACCTACAGGGAGTGTAGGATTTCGTTCGCAACTCTTTTTCCTAGAAATCTCAATCCAGCGAGTCACTACTCTTTTTCTCAAACAAGAAGCTGACAAAGAGATCCATCCATTTCTAAGTTTGTCTCCACCTCATTGGCCATCTATTTTATTTTCCCAAGAGACTGGTTTGATTCCACCAGAGTCTCTCTTAGCGCATAAGTTGAAATTCATTCAGATTAGCATGAAAACCATTCTGCAAGATATCAAGAAATTCTTTAAATAAGTCATCATTCATTAGCGCGTAAGAGCATTCATTCTATCAACGATATTTCTCGAACTGGCGCACTTCCAGGAAAGTAGGAGATTTCTCGTAAGGATTATACGTGATTTTCCCATTATGTGAGCGTGCATTTCCTCAATCATTAAGAATTGGGCCTTGGGAAGAAAAACTAGTTCTATGTCAATTCTACAGCCAGAGAAAGAATCAAGTCTATCTCACTCATATAGTGGCTGCCAGTGGCACTATTTCTTTTCCAGACAAACCTTTTATTTTATGGTAGTTTCACTCCGATTGCGGGAGGGAAGCAGGGCTATAGAAATCAGTTCAGAAAAGGACTGATTGATAGACTCAATTTTACGGAGAAGAAAGGAATATTCACAGCATTCATCACTTCTATATTTTACTATGATTTTTCGAGCGTGTATAGAGCCTATCTAGCTCTATTTCCTAGTTTCTCCTTTAAGTTGTGAGGATTGAGTTTGCTTTGATTCTGGTTCAGGGCAAGGGCTACTTTCTTGAGTTCGTATAAGCATGGATCTAATCTTACCTGGATTGGTTATCGAGATGAGAAGACTGGCACTTTAAAGCGGGTAACGTATAGGATAGTCCAAGTAGAGAGGCCGGGTCTTATACCAGTAGCTTCAACCCAGTAGGTTATTTTGACTGGGCCTTTAGTTGGCAACTCGACTCCAACCCGATCTAGAATCAGATTTCTTTTTTGCGAACTCATAACTTAGCTAAATGGGGAGAACGAAGAGGCGTGGGAAATTGGGGGACGGACTCCTCAATACCGGATGAAGTTGGCTTACTTAAGTCCTTGGAGCTTCCCCCGCGGTAGAAGAATCTATCTTAAGGATATCGTCGGCATCACAACGAAGACACACATTCCGCACTACTTGCTCATCCCATGACTTCCCATCAGCTTTCCGTAGATCCCTCACAATCGAGTTAGGCCGATTAGGGAATTTCTCTCTCTTCGAACCTTGGGATCCAGTAGTCCACCCAAACTTGCTGTGCTTAAACCATCTCCAATGCGCCAGATCAGACCCGCCAAAAGAGTTTCCCTTGCAGCACAAACACCCTCCTCCATGTGATCGAAGCCTGAGGCGGAACCTTTGCTTTGCCCTTAGACAATCTCTATTCGGGTAGTCGCGCCCTTGAAGCACCTGAGCACATAGAGAATCAACGGCAGTCAACAGACTTCATCTCAACTGAGTGTGCCGGTCCCAGGTTCTCCAGTGGAGTCGATATGTGTGAGTTGAGTCTAGCAGGGGCAGGGGAGTGAGAATAGTCGACAGTTGAATAGCTTGGCCAGAGAAAGAGGGAATGAATGATCGGTCTCGTTCTGGATCTCTTTCCTTGCGCCCTAGTCCATTCCATCTATCTTGACTGCAACTTGGATTCTTTCTTGACTGCTATTTGGATTGGTAGTCCGTCAAATCTCTAAGCAGGTGGCTAGAAAACCTTCCGGAATAGGAGGAATATCAGATAGTTTCTCTTCTCATCAGGAATGGAATTCGGTTTCCAATCTGGTCACACATGACTCTTGTCCTAAAGCAATTTATTGATTAGGAGCAGTGGGTGGCCCATAGAAAGGAATGCCTGCCTATCCATAGCCGGGCAAATTGCTGCATATTCAAGTCACCCAATTCTCTTCTCTTGCACTATGTCTATTGGAATGGACCCTTGATTCTCCAGCAGATCCTCCTGGTATGGAAGGATATCATCCACAAAACAGATTGCTGAAAATGCCATGCCATCCAAGTTCGCAAAGGAGCGGTCTTCCTAATCTCTCTTTTGTTTGTGGGAATCTCTAGTGAGACCTTTTGATTTCCGGGGTTTCCTACTGTCTTTTGACTTTGGCGGACTCTGCATAAAATCTTGTATGGTGGTCCAGTTATTTCTAGAATATTTCACAGGATGATCGTGTGCGGCTCCTATCCAGCTAACCAAATGGATCAGTACCTGTTTGCGAATTTATCTTTCCCAAAGTGGACACAATGATTCGAAATTAAGGAAATCTCCGAATTCTCAATGTGCATTTTCTGGTCCTTTCTTATGGACAATTCCGTTTTCCCATTGGCATAAAGACTTGTTTGACTACGATCCACGAACCAATTCACATACTCATCGGATCTATCCTTCGAAGAGAGTTGATCCGCTATTTGCAGGACTTCCGCACCCTCGATAGAATGAATGAAATGACTGAGCATAAAATCCTATATAGCAAGGATAGATTATACGGAATAGAAGAGTCGGTTCTAAGCTAATCAAAGTATGAATTCCCATAGCAATAGCAAAGAAAAAGGAAGCCCATATCTGATATATTGCTGAGGCATCTTGGGAAAGAGGTGTGTCTCGCATCCGCCGGCTATGAATTCAATGAGAAAATCCATGTGACACACGCAGATCAATACGGAAATGGCAAGGCATTCAACTCGACCCATTCATTCTCGACCATACGCCCTTAGCTCCCAACTCTCTGACCTGCCTCCCTTATACTAAATACTAAGACCGGTTTAAGAAGAGAAGTATTTGCTTGCTTGCCGGTTGAAGTCTGCTCGTCGCATTCTAGTCGTGCGTGATAGAATAGGCCCACATAAAGAGAAAGCGGAGACCTTCCCAAGGTTACTCATCTAGATCTGGATAATCACTAGCTATATTATTTCCTGCTCCTAAATTCTCGTAAATAGAGGATAGGCCCGGCCCGGCACCCCACAGTCACGGCACCTCTAAGAAGACACCTATTCCCGGCGCACTCCATGTGAAAGACACCTATTCTCGGCACTATTCCATAGCACACACACTTATACTTAAGTAGGCATAGCTCCGTTAAGAGCTCATCGAACTTTACTTCTAGTGATAGAAGGGGTAAAGGTGAATTTAAGTCCTCTTTCTCTCGGAAATATACGCCACATGCCAGTGATCGATCTCTCTCAAGCTAGGTATCGGTGAAGTCCGTCATGGAATTGAAGTGGTAGAGTGGTAAGTGGGCGTACGGTCTATGGATTTCCTATCAGTGGCATTAGTTCCTTCTCTAGATAGATGGCTATTGAGCTTCTCATTCGTGAGAGTCATGCGCCGGATCAAGGGCTCTCTCATCTCCTATTTGGAAATGTATAGGTTCTGTAAGTGGCCAGTGCCCGCGAGTAAAGGCAGATCATCAAAAGTCATCTAATCCATCTAAGTGCCGGTATTGCCCAGTGCTTGACTGGAGTTGTCATGATACCCGGATACTCACCTCACTATACGCCAATTCAGGGAAAGGTCATGCTGGGAAGCTTCCTTGAAAGATAGTCTCAACACTCTCGATGAGAAACGAGAACCCAGCCAACGAAGGTTTATGCATATATTGGTCCGCATCCAGAGGAAGTCAAGGTTTCCAGATGTGCTCATCCCTGCTTGCTGATATGCAAATCGATTGGAATTGGCAAATCATAGAGTTTGTCGCTGACAAGAGCTGTTTTGGCCATGGTGATCCTCCTCTCAATACCCATTCCTGCGAATTCCCAATCCAATTATATTAGTATAATGTGTAGAAGAAAAAGGGGAATCCATGAGAAAGCCCATATTGTTCGTGGCAATGGAACATTCCTTTCCACTTTTGTGAATGGAGATCACTGACGAGCACTCTTGCGCAAATCAAGAGTCAAGGTAGGAGCTATGAAGCTGTCCCGGGTAGGAAAGGATCCCTTTGAGTTCATATTGCTGCAGGAGAAAGAGAAGGGCACAGAGCTTCTATATACCACTGGATTCCACCAGACTGTTCTGTGGAAAACACGGCACCCTATCCCTTCCCTGACGGGAACCTGGATACCATAGCATAGGAACCTCGAAAATACGTATTATAGGTTGGTTGTATACACACTCATCCTTTAAGAAGATAAGAGAGCCCCGCGGACATTTCATTTCCTTCCTCGAAACCTGGAAACTGATACTGCCTCGATTCTGCTTCCGTCTATCATGTCCAATCTTACTTTCGTGCCGATGAAGGGCAGTCCGGAAGGTGGAGTTAGCACCGGGCCGGCCTATTCTTAGAAGCTGAAGTAGGAGTAGGAGCACTCTTCTTCCTCACCTCAAGCGTAGCCGTATTAGTTGGATCCGGCATCCTTTCGACTGGAGATACCCTCGCATTACCGGCTTCCCGGCATACTGGCAAGTTTACTTGACTCACCCATTCTTGAGACTGGCCACTACTTTGTTTGATTTCCTTGTCACTGTAGTAAGCAAGCGGCACCTATTGATCTACTTCCCTCTAGCATCACTCATCCTTACGGCACTAGTCCATCCATCCCTCGACCGAAGAGAGTCTTCCTCCTCACGGAACTAGGGTTGGTTTGGTTTCATAGACAAGACTTTCGAGCGCGACGTTGCGCACATCCTCTTGCTTGGTATCTTTTCTAGTGTGCATCACATTCATTTTCCTTTCCTTTCATGTAGATATGATAATCTTCGTGGCATCAACCTCATATAGGAGCTGCCAGTAGTACTAGTACTAGTACTTTCGCGGGATTTGAAAGCAGGCAAACTTATGATGCGAGTCTAGTTAGATTAGAATAGAACCAGCTGAAATCCGAACCAACCAATACGCTTCGCTTTCCTCTGCTCGTATAGACTCCGTTCGTGTTAGGACATCCATAGCCAATAGTAATAGTAGCTAGTAGCTTCGCCCCCCCTTGCCCCCGGAAAGGTTCTCATTCCTCACTGGATCTAGTTGACTTGCTGCTACAGCAATCAATCTATCTATATGTTCCGGACGGAAGAGAGAGTTTCCTACATTCCCATTCCCATGAACTGAACATCGGGTACCAACGATCTGGAATCCCGTGCTACAGATATGCACCTGTGCGGAACCAACCTGGCAATCCTCCTGTCTATTCTTTCTATCTGGACTAGCGCTTCCCACTGGAGCTTACTACTTGACTAGAGCACTTGAACTTGTTAGTTTCATTAGTCAGTTTCCTAGCATAGCAAAGTGAGTTTCCCATCAACGGATTATCATCCTGTTGTTTCCATGAACATCAGGTACATATATGAACCTGTCAACGGAGCGGAACATATGATATGAACCAAGTAGATTCGTCTTTTTGCTCGTCAATATGCTCGTAACATTAGTCGTTACTCGCTCGTTAGTAGTTACTCGCTCAGCTCATTAGTAGTGAACTATGATCATTTGTGAGGAGTATGTTTTCAACTCTATGTATGTCAATTCGAGAGTAGAGCGATCTATGTCAACCAAGAGCAGAACTCTCTCTATTTCCGGCACAGGCTTTCTTTCAATCAAGAAGAAGATTATTTCAGATTTTATCACTATCCGGACTGCTATCTACTATCTACCTATCTATCTACCCGGGCTCGTTGTGAGGCGGGACCCAACCCTCCTCTTCACTCCACTGCTTCAACAGAAATGGATCCATCATCTGCTACCCATGAGTAATAACGTTACGAATCTACCACTGATCCCGAGGGCAAGTATGAAAAAGAGAGTCAAGCAAGGTTGGATTCGTATGTTCCATTTGAGTAAGCCTCTGATGCCCTGCGCACATAGCTTCTTGCATGCCCGATGGCAGATCTCCCAACCTGGAGTATATTCCCGGCCCCGTAGCTTAGCTTAAGATCTTCGTATTTCAAGTCCACCGGCATGGGACCTGACCTTGGGAATAAGCCCCGCCCTGTCCTCTAAGATATGAGATCCACCCACACCCAAACCTGGAAAAGCGGCAGGCTCTAGTCGAACTCCATACCAGAAGAGAACCCTTTCCGTTGGAAGAAAGAGAAAAGGGGCCGGGCTATGCACTTCAAGAGAACCAACCCAAGAAGCACTCAATAAACTATTATATATAGTCCTGGCCACCAGATCAAGCTAGCAGGAATGGGTACTACAGCACCAAGAAAGATCGATGGAAAGGGATATGAAACTATTTTAGATGCACGCTCTAGCTCTAAAGCAAGCTTATACGCACTCATAAAGGTGCCGTCTAGTGCCGTGAAGATAAACCGATTCTCTGACCATCCCTCGAGATAGCCTTTTATTCTCTTTAAGGAAAGGATCTGGGAGCCATATAAGGATGAGTTAGCCGTAGGATATGATTCCTTCTTGCTTGTTGGGAAGGGAATAAGGGGATCGAGAATGATGCTGCAAACAAGATAAGGGATTCACCAAGGCAGTATTACTATTACTATTACTATTACTATGGAAATGGAAATGGAAATGGAAATGGTATAGAGCTAGCCCAGAAAAGAGAATCCATGGCATGGCTATTCACTCAATCAAAAGAGAAGGTCATAATCTGGAAACTATTCTCATACAGAAGGGTTCTACGCTAGGAATCACTAAACTAGACGAGCACTTCTCAAGTGCCAGCTAGGAAACTGTCTGTACTGTAAACCAACCACCCGTAGAGAACTTTTAGTAGATGGAAGCGAGCTCCCTAGTCCTATTCGACCCACTTGGAATTCCCTTATGTGAATCATTCATGTAGCATTGATATACGAGAATTCGAGATTGCTCCACCGGGCCTGACTAGTAAATACAGTATACGGGGAAGAGAGTCTTCTGAACCTGAAACCTATGAAGCAAGGAAATCACTCTACTCTGCAAGCTATTCCACTGGAAAGGACAGGTTTCTAAAGGAATGGGATTAGTACTACTTAATTAAGGAAGGGATGAGTGCTGTCTTCCGGGCGGGGGTTCTAGCAACTAAAGCAGTGGAAATGTTCTCGTTCTCTCATGCTTCAAAGCACAGAGTTGTGCCTGGCATTCCCATTTGTCTCTCTCTGTCGAAAGCTAGGTCAAAGGTGCCTGTGCTCGAAATGCAACATCACTCACTTGGTCTAGTGGGTCGGGGTTCATCAAGCTTTTCATCTCCTGAAGCGTATAGAATCCGCTCTTTAAGGTCGAGAATCCGCTCTGCTCTGGAAGGTCGAGTCGATTAGGCCTTGTCATCATGTCATCGCACTCCACTGGTATCAAAGTTCTCGGCCCTTTTCTTATATTACTTTGATTATATTATAGAAGTGTGCCCGGTCTTGTCTCAGCATTCGAGGTTGGATGTGTTTCCTCAGTCATCGTTCGAGGAAAGCTCTTGGCATCGGTCGTATTCTCTTCTCGTTCTGTTGGGAGCTGATATCCGTCATGGCAAGAGGAAAGGAATGGGATCGGCATTGCATTGGTTGGTACCAGTAGCTGTAGCAGCAAGTAGGTCGTTGGGAGCTGATTGTGTTAGTAGCTAGAATCCTGGTTGGGAAACAGCATTAGCACGAAACCATTCTATCAAAGCTATTTCGAGAACAGCCAGCCTTCTTGAGTAATAGGGCTTTCAGGCTCGCTAACCTCAGTGGGCTATCGTTATTTGTTTAGTATGGAATCGCATTTGGTACCCCCTTGCTTCAGCAGACGGAAAGAAAGCAAAGACGCTTCTAGGAATGCATATTCATTCGAGTCAAGCGTTGAAGCAGGACTGGCCGGCCGGTCTGTAAACGAGATCTAGAGAAGAAGCCAGGGAATTTCTCTTGTCAAAGAATCCCCGTTCTCTAGCAGCAAGTAGATCGTAGGGATCAGTGGTAGTAGGTAGCGAGACAAGAAATGACAAGTCAACCAGATATGGGGATGCGCTTGGAGATCGGAGAATTGCTCCACTCCGTTCCCAATAGCAGTAGAATCATATGGTCAATACAAACAAGTGCAGGATGTCAATCAAGTGACAGAGCCGGGGCAGATGATCTTTAGCCAACTACTCCTTATGAATCTGAATGGAATGCATATCTCAATTGGGAAGAAAGCAAAGGTCGAGGGTCAATACTTGAAAATGAAGGATCAGGAGATGCAAACTAAGATTTCCGATCTAGATCTGGTTCATCACCGGCACCCAATGGTTTTCTTCGGAGAAAGATCAGATATTCGTTTATTCAGTGCAAATCCGGATTCCGGCACCAAGGATCAACCTCATTGGCCTCCAGCTAGACTGTTGACTCCATTTTGCTTTGCATATATAGGAGAGCCACATTTCATTTCTCGAACTAGAGGGAATAGACCTATTTGCTTGCCGGGACCGGGATATGATCACCTTTGCTTGGTTCATAGCAGCTGGTGGATACGGTTTCATTCTAACCTTTGTTGACTTCGGGCAAGGTCAAGTAAGTCATGGGATCTATCTAGCTCATAAAGTGCCAGTGCCATTGAAGACTTGGCTATCAGTTGTATTGGACCCATGACCAATAGAGAGGTTGCCATTACGGCCTGTGTTCGGAGTACTGCTCCTCCAGAATAGAATGGTTCACACGTGAAAGTGCTTCGAAATATGAGGTTGAGAAGACCTGCCAGGTTCTGTCTCAGTGGATTGAAATCTCTATCGGCAAGCGTACTTAAAGGAGAACTGAAAAATCAGTTAGAGGGGCGTTAGCGAAGCTAAAAATAATAAACCCACCTAAACGTCAAATGAAGAAGCTGTAATAATAGATATAGAAGAATGCCTACCCTTGTTCTTAATATAAGGCCGCCAAAGTTCGAGTTTCCTTCCAGAGCAATCTGAAGACTCCTTCATATCGTTGCCTTTACGAAAAGATCGAATCTCTTTAATATAATAAAATATCTGGGCGTAGCGTAAGTGAAGTCAAGCTCTGTTCATTTGAATTCCGGCTCATATGTTGAGCGTAGACAAGTCTTTCTCAAGGTAGGTCTTGCTTGTTGCGAAGTCCGTTTTCCGGCCTTAGAAAGCAATTTCTCTTTGCCTCGATCAGTAGGCCCTAACGGCTCTATGTCCACCTCAATTTTGAGGGATAGAATAGAATATCTTCTTTGTGAGTCGGGGTATGTATCCTTTGATACAGGTAAGGCTCGCAGGGGTGAAGTGGGAAGTTTTTACTGCCGGAGAGAATGAATAGAAGTCTTGCCTTGCTTCTCACGTTTCTGTGTTCGTAGAAGCTTGGTCTATGGTTTCCTGTTTGTTAGCTTTGCTGCTCCAAGCATAGTTGGTGGATAGCTTAAAGGTGAGTGAGTGAGTCGGCAGGCTTATGTGATAGTAAGGGTCTAGTAAGTCAAGGGTGCCGCAGTCTATATCTTAGTTTAGTATAGTACGCCCTTAAGTGACAGAAGGAGGACAGGGCGCTAAGCAGAGAAAGAGCTTCCAATGCTAGAGGCGCGTGCATTGAGTAAGAAGTTTGATTTGAGGAGGAGCCCGAGAAGAAGCTTGCCGCGTTGAGGGTTGCTTCACTTTCCGCTGGGGCCTTGAGGAAGGATAGGGCTGCAAGGATACTAGCAAATTGGCTGATAGGGACCGGAAGCGTATTCGAAGAATTGTAGAGAGACCGGGCGCGGCCTAATTCATGGTTTTCTTCCTTGGGAAATCCTCTGCCATTTTGCCTAGTCTGAGAAATCTTCGTATGTTTCTTTACATGCCTTTTGT